>NW_004949112.1:2092463-2096588 GCF_000317375.1 Microtus ochrogaster
CCTCCCTCCTCAGACCCAAGAGTCCAGGCCCAGCCTCCCTCCTCAGACCCAGGACTTTGGCTCCTTGATGTCCTGACCCAGTCCCAGGGTGTCCAGACTCTAGTTCTTTTCTGACTAAAAATCCGGCACTCACCAGCTTTGGGAGGTCAACTTCGGCCAAGAGGAGGTCAGGGGCTTCCAACCAAAGGTTCAGGTGAGGCCGTTCTGGGCTGTATGGAAACAATGGCAGACTGAGGGTGACCACCTGGTCTGACAGCCCTGTACCCTCTACTTGGCTTCCTGTCCCTTCCTCCCTCCATCCAACTCTGAGTCTCGGTTCTGTCCCTGCATCCCAAAAGACCCAGGATGGTCATCAGCCCTGGTATTCATGAAGGCTCACCCCTCAAGGGTCCCCAGCTCCTGGATCTGAGGGCGTTGCTGGGAGCGAATGTTCTGCTGTGAGATGGAGCCCAGGAAAGGCCGATACTTCAGCATGCGCCATTCTGAGAGTTGCAGAGGGGGAGGTCGCTGAAGTGGGGTTCCCTCAGGTGGTGCCTCCCAGTCCACAGAGGCTAGGCCACCTTCCCAGACACTTTCTGCTCTGACCTGGCAATCTTGACTTTAGAAGGTCCTACCCACCTTAGCACCACCCACCCACCCCCAGTAGACTCCTGACCCCGCCCCTTCTCAGCCCCACCTTCACTCCGAAAAGCTCCACCCCCTGCTGAGAGCTGGTGGAGGAAATCGCTGACACACTGGACTCACCTCTCCCAGTGTGCCATCCAGGCCGTTCCCACTGCCCTCGGGCCTCTCACCTGGATTTAGCTGTAAACCATACTTGTCCTCAAGCCCCTCTCTGGCAATGGTGACCACCAGCTCCCGCAAGAAATCGCTGTTCTAAGGTGAGACAAACAAGAGACAGGATGGTGGGGACGGGGTTGGGGTAAGCACCCTCCCCGGGCCTTGCCTATTACATACACCCCACCTGCATCCTCAGGTAGAAGTTGCTGTTGACGGCAACATCATAGGCAGTACAGCCCTGACCTTCTGTGGAAAGAAAGAAGGAACAAGGGCCCTGCAACCCTCCGTGTAACACCCATAACGAGAACTTACCAAGGACCAGATCCAAGACACGGGAAGTGAGACCAGCACACACTCCCCAGGCAACTCTGACCAGGTCCTTCTTGGCTTCCAGGCTCAACTCCAGGTTGATGCCCATATCCCCAAGACAGACCCTGATCCTCTCCAGTGGCCCCAAGAACCACCTCCCTCTATCCTGCCCACCTCTAGGAAAAAGCTCATGTCTGCTCTAGAGAACCCTGACTGTCTACACTTACAGTCTCTCCTCATTGATGCCCATCAGTCTCTGTATCCCCCAGACATGGCCCTTGTCAATTTCCCATGTAGCTCAGCGTGGCCTCTAGCTTTCAGCAATTCTCCTGCCTCAGCACCCTAAGAGCTAATACTGTAAGAGTGAGCCCCCATGTCCAGCTCACTAGTCATCTCTGCTTAAAACCCTCATCAAATCTTTCCTGAGACAGGTTTCTCTGTAGCCCTGGCTGTCCTGGAACTAGCTCTGTAGACCAGGCTGACCGCAAACTCACAGAGATCTGCCTGCCTGTGCTACCTAGTGCTGGGATAAAGGTGTGCACCACCACTGCCCAGTTAACTCTTCAATCTTCGATCAGACTACTACTGTTCCAGGCAGCCTTCTCTGAAGCCTCCTTAACTCAGTGAAGAGCCCCAGGGCATGTTCCCTGAAGGCCTGGGTCAATCTGCTCTGGCTCCCAACCCTGATTGGAAGCTCCAGAGACTCGCAGGATCTTGAGGGAAGAGACTTGGTGTCTTCTGAGGGTACTGACTTGCATCCAGCTCAGCATGTGGCTCTCCCAGGCTCATGGGGATTCGGAAGCCAGCTTGGTCCTCCTCCAGCATCTGAAGCAGTTCGTCCTCAGTCACGTCCACCGGGGGAGGGATGGAGGGAGAGTGGCAGATGTTGATGAAAACCTTTCCTTCCGATGAGTTGGTCTTTATGCAGAAACCTGCACAAGTGGGTTTATCTTGGCCATCTGTCCTAGGCAGTCTCGTTCTCACCCCACACCCACCCTCTCCCTTTTTTGAGACAAGGTCTCTCACTCTGTACCGAGGCTGGCCCAGACTTGGGATACTCCTGCCTCCTGAGATTACAGGCCCTCACCACCACACCCAGTTCCTTCTCCATTTCAATTTTTATTACATGCACTTATTTTGTGTGTATATGTGGGTGGGTGTGTGCACACATGTGCATTCATGCCATGGCTGTTGTGTGTGATGGTCAGAGAACAACATTCAGGAGTCACCAGGCTGAGTGCCAGGCCTTTCCTTGCTCAGCCCTCTTGCTGGCTCCTCTCACTCTCTGGCTCTGGCCTCTGTTCCCCTCTACCTCCCTCAGGCCCATGACATTTTCTTACTTTCCCGCTCTGCTCTCTGTGGTTCAGTATTTCTGATCTTCCTACCTGTGCATTCACCTAACTACTTCTAGGCCTTTGTATGTAGTTATGATCTCTCTACTTCATCCTGTGTCCCCTGCTCCTAGTTTCTCCTGTCCTCTCTCAGGGTCTCCCATCCTTGCTCTGGGATACTCTAAATCTCTCTCTCTATGTGTACACACACAGACACACACAAATACATACACACATATACATACATGTGTATATACATCTATAAGTATATAAACATTCACATATATGTTCCTATATATTTATATCTATTTCTCACCAGGCTGAGGCCGGATCTGTGTAGATTCTGACCTTTCCATCTGGGCTTGCTGGAGCTCTTTGGAAGCCTGTGAGGGGGAAAAAACACAACCCTCCATGATGCTTCTGTCCTGTCAAAACCCTCATGTGCTTTCCAAATGTTTATAGGACACCTCGTCTGTGATGGCTGGGGAGCACAGGTTTTTTACTAATATTATATATTTTTGTTTTTTGAATCAGGGTTTCTCTGTGTAGCCCTGGTTGTTCTGGAACTCACTCTGTAGACCAGGCTGTTCTCAAACTCATAGATTATATCTGCCTGCCTGTGTATCCCCAGTGCAGGGATTAAAGGCGTGCAGCACCACCACCCGGCTCACTTGTTATATTATACAGTCTAGCTCCCTTTTCTTTTTACAGGACTCCCAATATCACCCCAACTCCATTTCTTTTAAAATCTAGTAAACTTTGAGCTAAACAACTACGATTCCCATAGGCCTCCTTGCTACCGCAGGGCATTCTGGGAACTGAAGCAGCATCTCTGAGCGCCAGTGTATAAATATTTAAACACCCAGATTCCCAAAAGTCCAGTCAGGCCGCACCTGCAGTAGCATCTCCTGAAACCGCACGGTCTCATCACCCATCGACTCTGCATCGCTTAACTCTGGTGCCAGAAGCTTCGACTCCGCCATGGCCCTGGAAAAAAGTCCTAGGCGTTCAAAACGTGGAGAACTTTTCCCGGACAAACGAGGCCAGTTTATTGCAGGACCTCGGTCGATTCTAACACACCGCACTCTACCCAGAACTCTAAGATCTGTGTTGGTAATGGTCTACAGTTCCGTGCGAAGAAGGCACTGTCTCCTCAAGCGTGTTGGGTCTCTTGATCGGTCCTGTTTGGCCGATGCGTAAATGAAAGACACACTTCCGGCCTCTGTAACCAAGGAACTGAAGTAGCCACACTTCCGACGACTCAAAGCCCGATCATTCAAGCAGGCCCCGCGCTGACAATTTGTATTAGAAAGCTGAAGTCACGCCCCCTAACTAGCCAATCAAAAGTAAGACCTGAGGCGGCTCGTGGAACGACATACTTCTTGAATCAATAAAACCTACATTTCTGCCTTTCGCTAACAACTGCGGGCTGTTCAGTGCAGAAAGGACTGTCACTCTGAAAATTTAGTATCTCTGTATGTGGCTCTTGTCTATCGTGCGTTAGGCTCTGGGTCCGATCCCACCCAACACACACACCCTTAATTTCAATACTATTAACTACCCTTTTTTGGGCAAAATGAAGATTTTTGTTTATAAAAAAAAAAACCATGGGCCGGGCGGTGGTGGCGCACGCCTTTAATCCCAGCACTCGGGAGGCAGAGGCAGGCGGATCTCTGTGAGTTCGAGACCAGCCTGGTCTACAAGA
>NW_004949112.1:2096688-2098051 GCF_000317375.1 Microtus ochrogaster
AAAAAAAAAAAAAAAACATGGGGAGGAGAGGAGAAGCTGGAGAGATGATTCAGTTTTTGAGAGCCTACTGGTCTTCGAAAAAACCAGGGTTTGATTCCCAGCACCCACATGGTGACTCCAGGTCTACGGGATCCAACGCCCTCTTCTGGCCTCCTGGGGGTACTCCATGCACTTGATTCACAAGACCTGCAGGGAGGCAAAATACCCAAGCACGCAAAACAAAAGCAAATCTTTGCTTACTTTAAAAAGAATAAAATATTAGTGCTGGAGAGATGACTCAGTGGTTAAGAACACGTTGCTTTCAGAAAGGGCAGGTTCAGCTCCTAACACCCACTTGGTGGTTCACAGCTGCCTGTAACTCCGGCCCCAGTGGCTCCACGGCTCTCTTCTGGCCTCCACAGGCACTGTACCCACGTGGTGCACAGACATACATGCGGAGAAACACCCATACCAGTAAAAGAAAGATAAATATTTTTAGCTGAGTGGTGGTGGTGTACACCTTTAATCCCAGCACTTGGGAGGCAGAAGGAAGCGGTGCTCTAAGTTCGAGGCCAGCCTGGTCTACAGAGCAAATTGTAGGACTGAAAGGGCTCTAGAAGGCCAGGGCATGGCAAGCACGGCTCTGCAGCCCGTGCCCTTCCTCTTTCCTTCTCCCCTGCTAAACCATAGATTACACCCCTAAAACTAGCCACCAAGGTCTAGTCCCTTGTTTGGCCACTTCCTACTCCTGAGGCTGACCGACAAGGCCTAGTAGTCAAAGTACTGAAGTCCAGCAATCACAAGTCCCCAGTCCCCTTTGGCTACCCTAATTAACATGGCCAATTAAAATTAAACACCTCACCCTAACATGGGGCTTCCCCTTTCCCTTTATAAACTGCCATTTCCCCATGTGCCACGTCTGCCTCCACTTTATCCAGAGGCAGCCCTTTGTTCCTCCAGGGCCAATATCCTTCCCCCAGCCATGGCCTGCTATCCCCCTGTCATTATCCCTCTCGGGCAAATAATCTCCTTTGTGTTGAGAACTTGGTCTTATGCTCCGATCCTTTCTTTCTATTTCTTTTTGGGTTTTCAAGACAGGGTTCGCTGTGTAGCCAGGGCTGTCCTGGAACTCGCTCTGTAGACCAGACTGGCCTCGAACCCTGGGATCCGCCAGTCTGTGTCTCCCAAGTGCTGGACCAAAGGCCTGTGCTGTCACCGCCCAGCGACTCCTGTCCCCAGGGCTACACAGAGAAACCTATCTCTAAAAACAAACAAACAAAAAAATTGCTTTTCAACTATCCCTGGGACCCTGTGCCAGCTCTTGTTCCCTAGTGGACTCTTGGACTAAAAGCTGCACTATCTGCCTCCAGTTCTTTCTACCCCG
>NW_004949112.1:2098171-2100442 GCF_000317375.1 Microtus ochrogaster
CTCGAACTCACAGAGATCCGCCTGCCTCTGCCTCCCGAGTTCTGGGATTAAAGGCGTGCGCCACCACCGCCCGGCTTTTTCTTGGTTTTTCGAGACAGGGTTTCTCTGTAGTTTTGGAGCCTGTCCTGGAACTCACAGTTTCACCTGCCTCTCTGCCTCCCAAGTGCTGGGATTAAAGGTGTGCGCCACCACCGTCCGGCCAACTTATTTTTCTAAAGAGTCAAAATGACAATATGCTGTCCTCCCAACGCTGGAGCCCTTCTGTTAATGCGGAGATCTCCGCCCCGCCCCGTTGCTGTTATCCAGGAAACTACATTTCCCAGCGTCCGCCCACGGGAGCCTGGTGTGGCTCTAAAGGGGGAGGGACGCGCCCTCGAGCTCGCGCCCCGCCCTAGCCTGTAGGTTCCGCCCCTTTGGCTGGAGTGGGCGGTGCCGCCCTTCGGACCTCCACGTTCCCAAGGTTCTTCCTCAGGCAGTCCTCCGCGGAAGGCGTTCGGCGAGCGATGGCGGCCACGCGTGTCCGACCCTGCGCCCGCGAGATTTTCACGACACTGGAGTACGGACCGGTGCCGGAGAGCCACGCATGCGCACTGGTGAGAGCTTGCCCGGCGGCGGCCGTCTACTCCCTAGCTCAGGATTACGGGCTGCATTTGGCGCGCGGGTTCCCGTCGTCCTATGCGGCATTCTCGGAAGCTCCGCCCCCCCAGCTCGCGTGATTCCCTCCGCGAGTCTCGTGGACGGGGTCGTGTGCCGCACGCCGCCGTGGCGTTTCTTCAGCACCCGTCAGGGAGACTCACGGGAACGCTCAAAACCCCAAGTTGGTCAGAACTTCCTGTGAACCCCCAACCCCTATGAGTTCCCATGATCCTCAGGGACCATTTGAACCCTTCAATTTAGTGGGTTTCTTTTAGAGATTTTCATGTTCATAATTAATCCTTAAGAGCCTCATGATCCTGGACTAAGAAGTAAACTCTTGTAAGCCGTCAGGGTCTTCCAGAACCCACTTGGCTTCCTGGTGGAATTCAGTAGGGTGCCTGGGATTATTTTGCTCCTGGTCCCACTAGATACTAAGGGGATTGGAGAGATAACCCTCACTACCAGATGGGCTCCAACTTCGGAAGGACAGCATTATAACACTCAAGTTTAAGAGTGTTAATCCCAAAGATTAGAGGAGAAAGACCACCGACCTAAATCATCATGGCAAAATTAATTAAAGCAAGCTTTTTTATTTCTACCTTAAGGCGGGGTTCAAGAGGTCAGCCTTGCATGTGAGGAAGATAAGGTTTTTATATTTTAGGTTTCCAAATGAATTCGGAAGGCAAAATAGTCTTTGAGGTTTCAGGAGCAGAACATAAACTCAGCAAGTTAGAATGAGCTTGCTGAAACAGACAGGACTGTAACAAGGTAGCCCTAACCTCTTGAAACAAAGATAGTCTTGTAAGATGGCTACAACTTTTTGAAACAAAGGCATGGTTGCCGTTTCCTGTAGCAGGCAGCACAGAACTATTTGTAGTTAATTTAAGGTTCCAGGTTGGGCATAGCCCAATCCCTGAGAAACAGGTTTAGTCGAAAATAGGAATGAATGAGCCAACCTACTGTGTCTTTACTATAAGATGGTGTCAAGCCTAAGATGGAGGCAGGCTGCTTCATGAAGAGGTGCAAGGAGGTGACACCAGGTGCTGGCTAGAGGCCAGTCAGCTGTCCCTGCATGGAGTCCAGCATAAGACAGACACTGGGCTCTGGTGGTGTGGAGACTGACTGTCGTGAGGTGGACCTTTGGGCTTCTCCACAAACAATTGTAGTGGAGATACCAACCAGAGAAATGCCAGCGTAAAAAGATACTGCGCTAGGAGTAACGAGAAATACAGATGCTGGTGGGAGGTTGGCCACAATGCAGAGAATAGCCGCAGATGGAGGCTACTTAGTGATACAATGCCCGGAATAGCAGTAGTAGGTCGAAGGCGGAGATGGATGGAGAGATGAATTGTGCCAACCTCTGTGCTAAGCATGATTTCACTTAATCTGCAGAACAACAGAGAGGGGATTATTCTTGTTATTTTACTGACAGAACCCAGGGTTGATGAGCTGAGTCATTTTGCCCATAGTCCACACAGCTTGAAGGAGTTTTGACATAGTGGGACACACCAGTAACCCCAGCATTTGGAAGGCAAGGCAGGAGAATTATGAATTCCAAAACAGTCTCAAAAAATGAGAGAGCCGGGCGGTGGTGGCGCACGCCTTTAATCCCAGCACTCGGGAGGCAGAGGCAGG
>NW_004949112.1:2100542-2113417 GCF_000317375.1 Microtus ochrogaster
AAAAAAAAAAAAAAAAATGAGAGAAAGAGCTGGTCCCGTCACCATGCTTTGGATTCTGAACCCATCACTTCACGTTCTCATCCATGTGTGTCTGTCTGGCCTATCTCCTCCCTGTCCCCATCCCCCTCCCGCCCTCCCCATTTACTTACAAAAGTCTCAAGTTTACAATCTGAGCAGCTCAACTAAGCAAACATGTTTTCCTTGGCTTGAGCTTTGTTTTTGGAAATGTCAATTATTGTACAATTAATTCCATCTAAACATCCTGGATTCTAATTTCTCTCCAAAATAAAATTCCAAAGTTTGGCAACTTTTTGGCTCTAATTCCCTGACAAAACTCATCTGGACCCAATTGTCTTGGCTTCTTTGGAGACATTTTCAGTTCTCCATGTCCAACAGATGCTCGTCTCCCTCTCCTGTGGCCTGCCAGAACCCTGTGGACATTCTTGTGGGATTTGTTTTTCCCTTTGAAGGAAGTTTTCCATCTTTCACATGGCAGTCACTGTTAGGAACTCCCGTGTACTCATCACAACTTCAGCAGTCAGCAGCCCGACCAGTGCTCCCTTCTGCTTTTTCTCTTTTCTCCAGAGTGGTCTAAACAAATGCCAGCTGTGGTGCTGCTTTCCCATAAATATTCCAGCCTTTATTCCTAACAGATAAGGCTTTGCTGCACAGCAGCCCTGTTATTCAGTCCCTTAGCATCAACTGTCGTCCAGTATACTTAATGCACAGCTCACGTGCCCTTGCCCCACTTCCGAATGGCTCTGGCCCTATGCACACTTCAATTTAGGACTTTGGGGTGACAGTTTTCCTTTTTAAAAGATTTTTATTTGTTTATTGTTGTTCTTGTTTTGCTTTTTAGTCTTCCCTGGCTGTCCTGGGACTCACTGTGTAGACCCACTGCCTTTAAATCATGGTGATCCTCCTGCTTCACCGTCCAAGTTATAGCCCTATGCTGCCACACCAAGGCCATTTTGCTTAAAAAAAAAAAAAATTAAAAATGACAAACCCAATTGTCAAGATAAGGGAAAAGCAACAGAAAGTGGGAAGTAGATGTTGGATTTAATAACCTCAGAAATGTAAGCAGGAAGAGGAAGCAGCATGAAGCCTGCATAGAGAGTAAGGCACAGTGAAGGCCACAGAAGTAACTGAAAAGGTGCTGTTGGGTGATTCCCTTGTCAGCAGGCTTGGGGATGTTCCTTGTCAGCAGGGGCAGAGTGTTAGAAAACCCTGGCTAAGCCTGGTAGTGGTGAACACTTTTGACCCAGCACTCGAGAGGCAGGCAGGCAGATATCTGAATTAGAGGCCAGCCTGGTCTACAGTGCGAATTCCAGGACAGTTAGGGCTACACAGAAACCCTGTCTCAAAAAAATAATAGCTAATAATAATAAATAAATAAGCCTTTGGCTAAGGTTACATGTTAGAGGACTGGAGAGATGGCTCAGTTAGCAGAGTGCTTGTTGCACAAGAGTGAGGACCTGCATTCAAATCCCATGCACACAAGTCAAAATCCACCCAGACATGGTGGTGCACAGCTTTAACCGCAGCACTCGGGAGGCAGAGACAGATGGATTGCTTCTGAGTTCAAGACCAGCCTGGTCTACAGAGTGAGTTCTAGGCCAGCCAGCACTACAGAGGGAGACCTTGTCTCAAACAAAACGTAAAAAGCAGTACAGCAACATACATGTAATTCCACTGTGAAAGAGGCTGGGGCAAGAAGATCCTCGGGCTTGCTGGCCCGCTAATTGCTAATTGAAACTGAGCTTCAGGTTCAGTGAGAGACCCTCTCTGACAAAAGACAGAGGGGCTGGACAGATGGTTCAGCAGTCAAGAGAACTTGCTCCTGTAAGGGACCCAGGCACATGGCAATTCATAACCATCTGTAACTCCAGTTTCAGGGACACTGCCTCTGTATTCTGACCTCTGTGGGCACTTCATATGTGTAATGCACTCACATATGTGCATGAAAAACACTCATACATATAAAAATGAATCAATAATGAGTCTTTTAAAAAACAAGATAAAGAGCAATTGAGGGGCCGGGCGATGGTGGCGCACGCCTTTAATCCCAGCGCTCGGGAGGCTGAGGCAGGCGGATCTCTGTGAGTTCGAGACTAGCCTGGTCTACAGAGCGAGTTCCAGGACAGGCTCCAAAGCCACAGAGAAACCCTGTCTCGAAAAAACAAAAAAAAAAAAAAAAAAAAAGAGCAATTGAGGAAGACACCCAACATCAGACTTTGGCCTTCACATACAGTGTGCACACACACAAAATAATAACAGTTACATGGTAGCTAAGTACCAGAGCTGTGACTGAAAGCCAGGCCAGGCCTGTGCAGCAAGTACTTGTCAAGCCTCAGGCACAGACTCCACAGCCTGGTCACTTGCACGGGGCTGCATGGCATTAAGCCTGTTGAGTCCTCGCTGTTCTCCCAGTGGTGGTGGCTGAGATGCAGAGGAGCAGGATTGCAGGAGTGGATGTACTTGGCTAGCTTAGCAGCCCCACAAGACACAGAGAAGCACGGGTGATATTTCTTGCAGAATGCTGGCTGGGGACATGGTGTCCTGCACACCAGGTGTCCTGGACCAGTGTGAAGTTGACAGAGCTAAATTAAGTTGAGCAGTAGAGCCCTGGCCTAATATGCTCAAGGCCCTGGTTTCATCCCAGCACCAAGCACCAAACAAACACTACTGTGTGCTTCCAAACTTGGTCATTTCTCTATGGAAGGAAATGTTTTATTATTTTTCTTTGAACATATTCTATTTAAACCAGGTATTATAGTAGTGCACACAGGAGAAGGAGACAGGAGGTTCAGGAGTTCATTCATGGCACCAGTGAGTTTAGACTACCCTGTCTAAAAAAGAAAGAGAAACAGAAAAAAAAAAAGAGTCCAAGATCTTGCTATGTAGCCCAGACTGGCCTGAGTACTGGGGCTGTATAGAGTATAGCTGAGTATTGGCTAACATGAGTTTCAGATGTTTTAATCATAGTAGAAATAATAATAATAATAATAATGGGCTGGAAGTATAATTTGATAGCGCATAGGTCCCTGAGTTCAATCACCAGCATAAAGCAAACAAAAACCAGAAGGAAAAGCATCAGCTGAGGGCAAGAGTACAAGTGTCTCCTCAAGGAGACTCTGGCTAAGTACTGAGCTGCCCCAGCTGCCTCAGGCCCTTCTCCAAACTCTTGTCTTCCTCCAGGCCTGGCTGGATACTCACAACCGCCTCTTGGGCCACTATATCAATGGAACGTGGCTGAAGCCAGAACACAGGAATCCAGTGCCTTGCCAGGATCCTATCACAGGTTTTTGATGACCCCAGTCATTCGGGAAGGACAAAGGCCTCTCTCAGAGCTGCAGCCGTATACATACCCAGCGACCTGTACTCAGGCTCCTGAGAGCAAGAGCCGCCATTGATGGTGGTTGTGGGATGAGGGTTCTCATCTCTCCTAGTGACAGCCTCAATAATTACAGTTCCTAGTGTACCCCAGAAAGCTCTTTGAAGCCCCTCCCTGTTAAATTTCCTTCCTCAAGCAAAGTGTGGTGGCTCATACCTCTAGCTTGGGCAACCCAGAAGCTAAAGCAGGAAGACCATGGGTTTAAAGCCAGTCTGAACTATAGAGTGAGTTCCAGACCAGCCTTGGCTCCATAGTGAGCCACTTAAAAAAAGAAGAAGAAAGACGGCTCTGTGGTTAAGTGTTAATGATCTTTCAGAAGACCCAGGGTCACATCAGGTAGCTCACAATCACCTGCAACTCCAGCTCCAGGCAATCCTATGCCATCTTCTGGTCTCTAGGAGGACCTGCACTCCAGTGCTCGTACCACACAGACACACATATATGCACATAATTAAAATTAGATTTAAAGGGCTGAGTGGTAGTAACACATACCTTTAATCCTAATACTCCAGATACAGAGGTAGGCAGATCTCTGAGTTCAAGGCCAGCCTTATCTACACAGTGAGTTCCAAGTCAGCCGATTCTACACAAAGAAACCCTGTCTCAAAAAAAACAAAATAAATAATAAATTTAAAAGACATAGTAAGAGAGGGACTAGCAAGATGGCCCAGTGGTTAAGAACACTGGCTGCTTCTGTCAAAGGACCTGTCCACCAGTCTACCAGTAACTCTGGCTCCAGAGGATCTAACACCTGACCCCTATGGGCACTACGTGTATTATGTGCATACACACATGCAGGCAAAGCACTTGTACACATAATAAATCCAAATGAATAAATAAAAGTTTGAAACTCCAATGAAAAGGGAAGAAGGAAAAGGAAGTTGGTTCCTGGCCTCTGGGACGTGGTGAGCGGTGAGCGCGGTGACCAGGGAGTGGCTGAAGAAGGAAGGGGTGACTCTCTGCCTCCCTGGTCACCAAGGGCTTCCCAATCCGTCCCCCACTTGATTCGCAGGAGAAACCCTGGCCAGCTGCCTGCCAGCGCAGGCTGAGGACATCGCTGCAGCTGTGGATGCAGCAAGGACAGCCTTTCAGACCTGGAGCCAACTGCCTGGAGCTGCTCGAGCCCAACACCTGACCCAGTGAGGAAGCCCAGCCAGGCCTCGTCCATTGGGAGTCACAGGGACTCCATTTCCAAAGAGCCTTTTGCTTTAATGGCTCATGTTTCCCATATGCATGTGGGCTCTGGTGGCCAGGATAGCCGTTGTTTCCCACAGTTCAGTGTCCTATCCTGGGGGCTCGGTTTCTCAGCACTCCATCAGAATCCAAGCTCCCTGCTTCCCATCACACTTTAGGGACAGCTATGAAGATCCCATTTCCCATAATGCAGTTGGATCAGAGACTCCGGTTCAAGTTCCTAGTATCTTTGGGACTGGTTGGTAATTGGGGACCAGGACCATTCTATAGTGTCCCCCCCAGAGTTTTGAGGCTCCCATAGATTACATTTCCTATACAGCTTTGGTACCTGCTGTCCCTGATAACTTATGCTCTGCCCCAGAGGCTTGTGGGAATTATAGTCCAGGTTGCCCTGGACAAGAACCAACTCCTTATGTTTTCCAAAGGTTGGCCAAGATTATCCAGAAGCACCAGCAGTTGCTGTGGACTCTGGAGTCCCTGGTCACTGGGCGGGCTGTTCGAGAAGTTCGCGATGGAGATGTCCCACTGGCCCAGCAACTGCTCCAGTACCATGCCGTCCAGGCCCATGCCCAGGAGAAGGCACTGGCAGGCTGGGAGCCTATGGGTGAGAACTTGTAGGCCCTGGAGCCCTCCCGATGCAGTAAACCACCCTGTCCAGCCCTCACTGTGGATTTTTCGCAGGAGTCGTTGGCTTCATCCTGCCAACTTCTTTCTCTCTCCTGGACATGATGTGGAGAGTCTGCCCTGCCCTGGCTGTGGGTAGGTGAGGGCTGTGTCCTTCCCATCCCCTTCTCAGGGAGGATGTTTGGGGTCTGAGGGAGGAGGGCTGACACCTGTACCCTGTCTGCAAGGAGAAAGAGCCAGGGACTGGACCGCAGGCCCTCAGTTGTTCCCCTTCTCCAGGCTGCACTGTGGTGGTTCTTGTGCCCCCAGCCTTCCCAACGCCTCTCCTCCTGGCTCAGCTGGCAGGGGAGCTCGGCTCTTTCCCAGGGATCCTCAATGTGGTATGTGGCCCTGCCTCGCTAGGGTCTGTTCTGGCCTCCCAACCTGGAGTCCAGAAGGTGGCCTTCTGCGGAGCTGTGGAGGTATCTAAAGGGCTGGGAGTGGGCTGGGCATGGCAGAGGGCCAGGAGGCTCCTGCTACAGCTGAAACCCGTGGGCCTCCCTCAGGAAGGACGCGCTCTGCGACGGATCCTAGCAGGCAAGGGGCCCCAGCTGGGCCTGGCCCTTGGCACAGAGTCCCTGTTGCTGCTGCTGGACTCAGCAGACGTGGACTCGGCTGTGGAAGGTGTGGTGGATGCCATCTGGTCAGACCGCAGCCTGGTGAGACCTGTGTGCTCGTCCTCAGATCCAGGGGTCCGCCATATGGCTCCAAAGACTTGGGGTGTTCACTCCCAACTTGTTTTACTTTCCGCTCTTTGGACCTTTGTATTATTTAAGACAGGGACTTGTGTAGCCCAAGCTGGCTTCCAACTCATTATATAATCCAGGCTAGCCTTGAACTTCTAATCCTCCTAGGATTACCTTATGTGCCACCAACTTTGTGCACTGCACCTCTTGTCTACGACTGCTCCTCCGTCCCTGAGGCCCGGCCCTCTGTGGGAGCCTGTTCTCCCTACACTGCCCCTGACTTTTTCCAACAGGGGGGGCTCAGGCTCCTCATCCAGGAATCTATATGGGATGAAACTTTAAGACGACTCCAGGCTAGGATGGCAAAGCTACGGAGTGGACGAGGACTGGATGGGGCTGTAGACATGGGGGCTCGAGGAACTGCTGCCCGAGACCTGGCCCAGAGCTTTGTGGATGAAGCCCAAAGCCAGGGTGGACAGGTGAGCCCCAGTCACAAAATAGAGTCTTAGAGCTTGGCTACCTAACCCCTGTTTGAGAGTCAGAAACTGCTGCTTTGGGACAAGCCCAAAACCCCTGAGTCTGAGGGAGGAGGACCAGGTCTGGATGTCCAGGTTGAGTGAGGAGGCTAGAGACTGGAGCCCTGGGTCTGAGGGAGGAGACTGGAGCCCTGGATACCTAAGTTCAGAGAAGAGAACAAAGCCTGGAGGTTTGGGAAGGAGGGTTGAGATACAGTCAGGTCTAGGGAGGACAGACATCTATATCTGTATCTTCTCCTTCCCAGGTATTCCAGGCTGGCGATGTACCCTCCAATAGCCCATTCTTCTCTCCAGCCTTAGTGTCCGGCCTGCCTCCAGCTGCCCCGTGTACCCAGGCTGAGGTGAGACTCTGAGACTGCAGACATCCTTCCCTGCCCTTCTGTTCTGGTGACCCTATGACCTGGGGCTGTGAGCACACTAGACCATCACTAGCTTGCTCCCCCAATGGGTGAAGCACTGACAGGAGGCCCCTGACACCCCTTCTAGGTTCCGTGGCCTGTGGTTGTGGCTTCCCCTTTCCGCACAGCCAAGGAGGCACTAGCCCTGGCTAATGGGACACCACGGGGAGGCAGTGCCAGCGTGTGGAGTGAGAGGCTAGGGCAGGCCCTGGAGCTGGGCTATGGGTAAGGCTGTGTTTTCCCCCTCTGCCACTGCCCTATCCCTCCTCAAGTATCTCCCTCTCCTCTGCCCCAGCTTCCTGTCCCCTGCCCTCCCACGCCCTGGTGTCTTTACTTGCCTCACAGGCTCAAGATGGGCATCGTGTGGATCAATGCCCACGGCCTCCGAGACCCCGCGGTGCCCATAGGCGGCTGCAAAGAGAGTGGATCTTCCTGGCATGGGGGCCCAGATGTGAGTGCTCACCTTTTGCATTTGTATCTCTGCACACCCTCAGGTCTCCTTGTGACCATGCGTCTCTCACAGGGTCTGTTTGAGTATCTGTGGCCGTTGGGGACACCTTCCTTGGAGCCCTTCCTTTGCGAGAGTCTCAACTATGACACATTTGGCCTTGCTGTGCCCTCCAAACTGCCATCAGAGCCAGAAACAGAGCCCAGGTGAGCTGTTGCAGGCCTGGTGGTCTAAGTGTGAGGGTGTGGAGGCTGGAGAGGGCACTTAGGGTCTCCAGTTCTGAGTGTAGCTTTCTGGGTCTTAGGACCTCATAGTCCCAATCTTAGGTCTGGAGAACCTCAGTTCTACAATGGTTTGAGCTTTCCCAGAAGCAAGAATCAAGGGGTACCTTGGTGCACATAGGAATTTGAGTGTCCTAGAGGCTCATTACAGAAGCTCACGGGATAGGAATTCAGAGTCCTCCAGAGGTTCATGACAATAAGAATTTGAGTTCAAAAGGTTCACGGGAACTGAAATGGTCCAGCCAATATAATGGAGCATGGGGTCTAAGTGGACCCAACACCTCCTCACCCTCACTCTGTGCAGCCCAGCACTTGCCTATGGGCTGTTCGTTGGGGGCCGTTTCCAGTCTCCTGGGGTCCGGCGCTCCATACCCATCCAGGATTCTTCAGGCAAAGTCTATAGCTGTGTGGCTGAGGGTGGAGCCAAGGATGTCCAAGGTGCTATAGAAGCTGCTCACCGGGCTGCTGCTGGGTAAGAGGGTCCAACGGAAGTCCTGGGAAGCCCAGAGGTCAGGGCGCCTGGGCTGGGAGTCCTGTCTGGGAATAGCTGGGGCCAGGCTATGCCCCTCCCATATCTTGCATTGTTTGCCCACAGCTGGGGGGCCCAGTCTCCAGTGGCCAGAGCAGTCCTGCTGTGTGCCCTGGCAGCTGCACTGGAGCGTAAGAAGCCAGCCTTGGCCTCCCAACTAGAGAGCCACGGAGCAGCACCTGCAGTCGCCAAGACTGAAGTAGAGCTGAGTGGGAGGCGACTCCAGATCTGGAGCACGTGGGTTCAGGACCAAGGCCAGACACTTCAGGTCAGACACCTGTAAGCAGGTGGCCAGGGCAGGCAGCAGCCAGGAGTCAGAGCCCAGGCTCAGCCCCAGAAGTTCTAGAAGATACAACTAACCTTGATGAGAGGAGCAACAGATCAGTGCTTGGCTGAGAACCTAGAGGGCTCAGACAGGGCAGGTGGGGAAGGTTACAATACTTACAGGAAAGCAGGGTGTTTGCGAGTGTACACATGGTCAGAACTTCTCAGGTTATACCATTTAACATCTGTGGAATGTAGGCTCGCTTACATACAAGAAGGCTTTGTAAACAGGCATGGTAGTGCAGGCCTGGAATCTCAGCATTTGGAAGATAGAGACAGACAGATCATCCTTGGCCACATAGTGAAATTCTTTGTCCAGAAAAGAGAGAGAGAGGGAGGGAGGGAGGGAAGGAGGGAGGGAGGGAGGGAAACGGAGAGGTGTTAGGGCTGGAGAGATGGCTCAGTGGTTAAGAACCAGAGGACCCAGGTTTAATTCCCAGCAATCACATGGCAGCTCATGACTATCTGTAACCCCAGTTCCAGGGTACCTGACACCCTCATACAGACATGCATACAGGCAAAACACCAGGTACATTAAACAAAAATACTTTGACTCATTCATTTCAAAATAAAAGAGAGAGAGATGGGCCATGGTTAAGAGCTCTTCCTGTTCTCACAGAGCATGGGTTTGCCCACAGCCTCCCGTGACTACCTAGCTCCCCTTCCAACACTCACATGTGCACATAACTGTGTCTCCCTACCTCCTGCACACACGTAGACACATAACTCAATAAATCAAGCCAGTACTCTGGAGGCAGAGGCAGACAGATGTTCCAGTTCAAGGTCAGTAGGCTGTACAGAGAAACCCTATCTCAAAATATCAAAGTAATTTAAGTAAATAATACATAAATCAGCAGAAGGGGTTGCACCCTTGTTTGTTTGTTTGTTTTGTTTTTCGAGACAGGGCTTCTTTGTGTTGCCCTGGGTGTCCTGAAACTCACTCTGTTGGTTTTTTGTTTTGTTTTGTTTTTGTTTCCAAGACAGGGTTTCTCTGTAGCTTTGGAGCCTGTCCTGGAACTAGCTCTTGTAGACCAAGCTGGCCTCGAACTCACAGAGATCCACCTGCCTCTGCCTCTTAAATGCTGGGATTAAAGGTGTGTGCCACCCCCTCCCCTTGCCCAGTGCACGTTTTTAGTCCCAGCACTGGGAGGAAGAGGCAAGATCTCTGAGTGCAAGGCTAGACTGTTCTACACAGGGAGACCTTGTCTCAAAACAAATCAGAAAGTAAACCAGACCCAAATAAGGATTAGAGTTCACTTGCCTAGCCCTAGCATGCTTGGAACCCTCTACAGTACCACAAAACACTGAAAAATCTCAGCTCCTCCATAGGCTGAGGCAGGAGCATGGCAAATTGAAGGCAAGACACAGAGGCCCAGCGAGGTTTCACTCATTCAGATCCACATAGCCAGCAGTGGCCACTGGGCTCCAGGGTTTTGTTCCTGAAACCAGCACCCCTAGTCACACTTTATTGGAGTTGCTCTGAACATAGGAAGTTGTCAAATGTGGGGAGGGGAGAAGGGGGCAGGCAATGGGGAAGGCTCTGGAAACTTGTCCTTGATGTGCCTTCTGTCCCTGTAGGTAACAGGGTGGAGAGGCCCTGTGCTCCGGCTTCGAGAGCCACTGGGAGTGCTGGCTGTGGTATGTCCAGATGAGTGGCCTCTGCTGGCCTTTGTGTCACTGCTGGCCCCCGCCCTGGCCCACGGCAATGCTGTGATCTTAGTACCCAGTAGGGCTTGTCCTCTTCCAGCCCTGGAGCTCTGTCAGGTAAAATCCTCTGCCTCCCCTCCTGCCTATGGCTGCTCCTAGGTCTTCTGGAGCTCAGCTGGCCTCCTCCGTCCTGGTAGCCATGGTAACTTGAGTCCCAGCACCCCATCCAAGCCTCTATCACCCAAATCCTATTCCCTGTAGGAGCTCCTACAGCCACTCCCAACTGCCCACTCCTCACCTGCCCTATTGCTGCTCGACCCCTGGGCATCTTACTCTCTCACATCCTAGGATATAGCCACCCTGTTTCCTGCTGGCCTTGTGAATGTACTGACAGGAGATCAGGACCACCTGACACGCTGTCTGGCCTTACATCAGGAAGTCCAGGCCCTGTGGTACTTCGGTTCTGCCCAGGTACTTCAGAGTCCGTGGTGGTGGTGGTGGAGGTGGTAGAGGTGGTGATGGTGGTGGAGGTGGTGGTGGTGGAGGTGGAGGTGGAGGTGGAGGTGGAGGTGGAGGTGGTGGTGGTGGTGGTGGTGGTGGTGGTGGAGGTCGTGGTGGTCGTGGTGGTGGTGGAGGTTGTGGTGGTGGTGGTGGAGGTGGTGGTGGTGGTGGTGGTGGTGGTGGTGGTGGTTTATTTGAGACAGGGTTTCTCTGTAGCCCTGGCTGTCCTAGAACTCACAATGTAGACCAGGTTGGCCTTGAACTCACAGAGATCCACCTGCCTCTGCCTCATGAGTACTGGGATTAAAGGCATGCACCACCACTGCCTGAAGGAAGAGGGTCTTCATTTAAAGGGCCTAAATGCCTCCCCTGCCCAAAGTCGTCATTTTGGAAGACCTATTGCTAAGGACTGCACCCTAGCAATATCCTGAGCTCCAGGTCTACCCTCCTAAACCATCTGTTGGTGGAAGGGAAGTCCCGATTGGCAAAAGCCTTAAACAGGAGTACTAGGGAAGACGGGGTTCCCTGGCTCTACTTCCTCTGCATCTGGAAGGAATGCTGGCCAGGATCCGAATGTCCAGCCTTGTTAGGCACTATGTCCTCAGGCACAAGTCCTCGTTGCTAAGGAAGCAGCTGTTCGGCAACTAAACTACTAGCAGTACTAATCACATGTTTCCCCATCCCAGGGCTCCCAGTTTGTGGAATGGGCCTCTGCAGGAAACCTCAAGTCTGTGTGGGTGAACAGGGGCTTCCCAAGGGCCTGGGATAAGGAGGTCGAGGGGACAGGACCCGAACTGAGTCTGCGTGCAGCACGAACCAAGGCCCTATGGCTGCCGATGGGGGACTGATGCCTGGAGCTACCCACTCTTGCATGCCCAGAGATATCAGATGCTTGGAATTTTTCTCTCAAATTTCCCATGGTTTCCAATAAACTGAGCAATTTCTACTGCTTTTGAGAGTGCGAGAACAGTGGCTTCTTCATGTGTGGCCCTGTAGACAACCCTGGGGCAACACTGTTTATGGGATGGCTAAAGGGAACTCAGTCCCATCCAGCACTCTAGGGTCGTAGGAGTTAGAGGGAAGTCCCTGGAAGGCACGGAGGTGGGTGGGCCACCTCCTTCCCAACAGCCCTCTTTCTGAGCTGGAAGATCTGTATCCCAGCACATCTGAAGGGGAAGGAGATCTGCCTGTGGCAGCCAGAGCCAGGGGCCATCAGTACTGGGCCAGGTAGTGAGGGCACAGCTGCCAGGCAGGACCTGGCTTCCTGGACCTAGGCTGTGACTAGGTGTTTGCTCTCAACAAATCCCCATGGATTTAGCTGTAGTTTGGCTTGTGTTTTTGCTTGTTTTTCCCCATCTGGTCATTTTCAGCAAGGCCTCAAGGTATAGCTCAGCAAGTCTGTACATCCGATCCTCATGCCTCAGCCAGAGCCGGATCACAGACGTGTGCCTCCAAGCCTGAGTTGGAAGAAAAACATTAAAGTTGTTTTGAAACAGGGTCTCACTATGGAGTCCTGCCTGACCTGGAACTCCGTGTGTGTGTGTGTGTGTGTGTGTGTGTGTGTGTGTGTGTGTGTGTGTAAAAGTCAGAAAACAATTTATGGGCATCAGTTCTCCACCCCCATGTTGGCTCAGGGGATCACGCCCAGGTGTTCATGCTCGGCAGTCAGAACCAGTGTCATTTTATCAGCTAGGCCACCTCAGCAGCCCCTGGTCTGGAATTCTTGTGATCCTCCCGCGTTTGCCTCCCAAGTGCTGGGATTATATGTGTGTGCACGTGGCACACCCTGCGCTTCCTTAACTTCCTCTGCTAAGCCTTTTTACCATGGACAGTCATAAAGCAAGAAACATGAATAGATACAGAATCTCCGATGCTCACTGAGGCCGAATATGATGGCCACAGGAAAGAGAAGTGGATGGAAGATGCCAGGATGGCCTAGGTGTTGCAGTAACCCTGTATCTGGGCTACAGCTGACTGGTTGACTCGCTGCATGCTGGCTTGGCATGCTCGCTTACCCTCTCCTTTTCTTCTCTTTCTCTCTTCTCTGTTTCCGACCTTCTCTCTCTCTCTCTCTCTCTCTCTCTCTCTCTCTCTCTCTCTCTCTCTCTCTCTCTCTTCCTCCTCTTCTTTCTCTTCCTCCTTCCCCACCTCTTCCTCCTCCTCTCCCTCCTCCTCTTCCTCCCCTTCCTCCTCCTCTTGTTCATTTTTCTCAAATCTCACACCGGTTCCAGGATTTAAAAGTTGGGTGTTGGAATGAGATAGACAAAAGACTAA
>NW_004949112.1:2113517-2124681 GCF_000317375.1 Microtus ochrogaster
CTCTCTCTCTCTCTCTCTCTCTCTCTCTCTCTCTCTCTCTCTCTCTCCTTATCAGTGTTGCCTGGGGGACTGGGCAGAGGGAGGCTATCTTAATCCATTTTCTTTGTTTTGTTTTTGTTTGTTTGTTTGTTTTTTTAATGGAGCCAGTCCTGGAACTCCTCTGTTGTAGGGTCCACTGCTACAAAGTCAGCTTGGGGTTCCTGCATTGGGGGGACGCTAAGGCTAAGGAAATATCAGATGAAAAGAACTGAGACAGAAACACAGGATAGAATTGGGAGGTCTGTTTGGTCATGCTGAAACTGCCAAACAGCCCAGAGTTCATTCCAGGACTAGCTTATAAGCAAAGGCAGAAAACTGCACAGCACAGTCAGTATCTAAGACAAGACCATTCTGGTCCTTGAGTGAGCAGCCTCCTCTCTAACAGCGTTTGCTGCTCAGAAGCAGCCTTACTTTCTATCCTGATGTTCCTGAGGTTTGACGTCGGCCGTATTCTTTCTACTAGAGAGGATGTTCTTTTCTCATGGGCAAAATCAGAAGTCTTACAGCCCTCAAGATTATTGTAAAAAGCAGCCAGGTGGTGGTGGCGCACACCTTTAATCCTAGCACTCAGGAGGCAGAGGCAGGAGGATCTTTGGGAGTTTGAGGCCAGCCTGGTCTACAGAGCAAGTTTCAGAACAGGCTCCAAAGCTACAGAGAAACCCTGTCTCAAAAAAAAAAAAAAAAGTATTGTAAGAAGCAGAGCAGACAAGCGTGAACTCAGATGACTTATAAGTCAGAATCGACTCCAGATGGAAAATGAAGTCACACGTGAACTCCCACACTCTGTAGACCAGGCTGGCCTCAAACTCACCGAGATCCACGCATCACTGCCTCCTGACTGCAGGGATTAAAGGTGTGCACCACAGCCCAGCTGATTGTATATGTCTTAATTAGGACTACTTTTGCTGTGATGTAACACCATGCCCAAAAGCAACTTGGGAGGGAAAGGGTTTAAGTTTACACATTCCAAATCAAAGTTCACTGAAGAAAGCCAAGGTAGGAGCTGATGCAAGGACCATGGAGGAGCATTTACTACCTTGCTCCACGTTTGCTCAGCCTGCCTTCTTACAGCACCCAGACCACCAGGCAGGGTCGGCCCCTCACTGCGGCTTGTGCTCTCCCACTCACTATTAAGAAAATGCCCACCGGGTGGTGGTGACGCACGCCTTTAATCCCAGCACTCGGGAGGCAGAGACAGGCAGATCTCTGTGAGTTCGAGACCAGCCTGGTCTACAAGAGCTAGTTCCAGGACAGGCTCCAAAACCAGAGAAACCCTGTCTTGGAAAAAAAAAATGCCCTACAGGCTTGCCTGCAGCCAGATCTTAGACGATTGAGTTTCCTCCCCTCCCATGACTGTAGTTTACAGCAGGGGATCTCTAGAGTTCCAGGACCGTGAGGGCTACACAGAGAAGCCCAACAAAACCCAGCCAGCACAATGTTTTCTCTATTTTTATTATGTAAGTGGATATGGGCACATGAGGCCAGAAGAGTGTTGGATGCCATGGAGCTGCACCCACCATGGGACTGGACTCAGATCCTGTGTGTGATTTTAATCTTGAGTCATCTTTCCAGACCCATGTTTTAAAGTTTTCTGAGGCAGTCTTGCTGGGAGTGGCAGCACAGACCTTTAATCCCAGAGGCAGGGCAGGAGGGTCTCCTTGAGTTTGAATGCAGCCTTCTCTATCTTGTTCCATGCCGGAGCTACGCTACATAGTGTACGTAGTAAGGGTGTTGTGGAAGTTCATTCAGCCAGCAGCCTTTGGGTGCCAGCCTGTTAGGACATGGTCTGAGGTAAGTGCAGACAAAAAAATGTTTGCTCTCTCTCTTAGCTGATGGTCTGGATTCTGTTAGCAGCTTCCAGCGCCCACAGAGCAGAGGACCACAGCAACTTTCTTATTGTGAATGTTCCCCAGTAAACATTTGTTATCTTTTATTCTGGGTTTTCGTGAACTTCCTTAACTACTACATAAGACTCTCAAACAGGACTGGAGAGATGGCTCAGAGGTTAAGAGCATTGCCTGCTCTTCCAAAGGTCCTGAGTTCAATTCCCAGCAACCACATGGTGGCTCACAACCATCTGTAATGAGGTCTGGTGCCCTCTTCTGGCCTGCAGGCAAACACATAGACAGAATATTGTATACATAATAAATAAATAAATATTTTATAAAAAGACTCTGAAAGAGAGAGTTTGACTAACCCTGGCTGAATTGGAACTCACTGTGTAGCCTAAGCTGTTCCAAAATTTACTGTGATCCTCCTGCCTCAGTCTTCAGGTGTTGAAATAGGAGCGGCGGGCTGCATCCCCAGCACCCGGCCGCCCCCACGGCTAGCTTTACCCAAAATAATTACATGGAAACTGTATTCTTTTAAACACCGCTTGGCCCATTCCATCTAGCCTTTTCTCAGCTAGCTCTCACACCTGGACTAGCCCATTTCTAATAATCTGTGTAGCCCAAGAGCCGGCTTACCAGGAATGATCTTAATCTGCATCTGCCTGGAGTGGGGGAATCATGGCGACTCCCTGACTCAGCTTCTTTCTCCCAGCCTTCTGTTCTGTTTACTCCTCCCACCTATGTTTTAATCTATGAGGGCCAGCCAAGCAGTTTCTTTATTTTTTAACCAATGAAATCAACAGATTGATATATGACACTCCCACATCACTTCCCCTTTTTCTGTTTAAACAAAAAAAGGAAGGCTTTAACTTTAACATAGCAAAACAGTTATTAAGCAAGAATCACAGTTACAATATTTATATCTATTTTATCTTTTATCATAACAATGGAAAACTATAACTACCTATCCATTCTTCAACTCCATCAAAGACTCCAGAAGGATATAATATTACCTAACAAACACGAAGTCCAAAACTTTAGAAATAACAGAGACATCTCGCTGCCTGGACAGTCACCCAAAGTTCTTTTGTACTGTTGGGGCATCCATCTTCAGCCTTCAGGCCCAAAGTATCCAGCAGACATTTTCATCAAGCAGGAAATTTCAAAGGCAGTTCAGTCACTATCTGTTGTATCCTGCAGAATGTCTCGCAGACTCTTTCATGAGTCATGAACCCCAAAAGATCATCTCACCTTTAGGCAAGTTCAGCAGTCCTCTCTGTGGGTTCTCTGTGTCCAGTTTATGCAACAGTCCAGGCAAGAGCAGTTTCTTGCCCAAATGGCTAACCAACTCCATAAGGATCCTCTTTGATGCCCATCTTCCTCTTGAAGTAGATTGGTGCTGCCAGGAGCAGACGTGTCTCATTGTCATGAAAAGCCCTAAGTTATTAAAACATTTAAAATGCCATATTCTGCAGCCTTTGAGAGATATGAAGAATGCCTATCTGAAATATATCTCTATATATCTAGAAAATCTACTAACATGACTACAAACTTTACTATTATTGATAATTATCCATTAACAACCTATATTTCTTAATTATACAGTACATTTTTAAATGAACTACACAATCACAATACCTTAATCAAGAGCAAGAAATACATATACATATAACAAAATTGACCTTAAAATCCATACCAATGCAAATTATTCATATCTATATCAACCAAGTCTAGTGTATCACTGTATTTAAGTTCCAACTAGAGATGCCAACAGTGTGAATGTGGGGTTCAGTTTCCAACACACGAGAAAGTAAAGGCAACACAGTCAAAACGCAGACCCACTCCGCACACCCATTCCCACGCCTACAGCCTTCACCATAAAGAAACTTCACTTTAAAAAAAAAAAGAACTTTTGGCTGGGCGATGGTGGCGCACGCCTTTAATCCCAGCACTCGGGAGGCAGAGGCAGGCGGATCTCTGTGAGTTCGAGACCAGCCTGGTCTACAAAGCTAGTTCCAGGACAGGCTCCAAAGCCACAGAGAAACCCTGTCTCGAAAAACCAAAAAAAAAAAAAATTTTTTTACTTTTCACTCTCAGGTCATTGGCCAAAGAAAGACATACATGCCGGAGTTCCCAGGAGGGACCTGTAGAGCTGCAGACCATCTACCTCAGGCAGGTGGACCAAGGAAGATACAGAAAACTCTACAGCATTTGAGGTGTAGGCCAGCAGTAGAGCTCCTGCCTAGTATCCCCCAGTAAGGGGCTGGGACATGGTTTAACAGCAGAGCCCTGCCCAGCATGTGTGAGCCCTGGTTCACTCACTAGAGCTACACAAAGAGAAGCTACGTTGTATTTTTGTCCAGTTTACTACCTCATATCCCAGTTAAGGGTAGATAAAAACTTCAACAACTTATGAGGACTAGGGGCTAGCCAAACTCTCACTGTGACAAAGCCAGCTGGTTGTGACAGATTCCCTGGTGCTCTAAGAACATGCTAACCATGGCCTGTGCACCCCACAATCTATACAGCAGTAGTTGGGACTCGGAGCACAGGGGAGCCTAGGCAGACTGGAGTTGGAGATGCAGGACTGGTTGCTTTGCAAGACTCGGGCTGGCTTCAGTCTCAGTGAAGGATGGTTTTGCTGGCATTACAGGTGTGCACTGCCCAGCCTGGTTTCTACTGTGCTGGGGATGGAATCAGGGCTTTGCGCTTGCTAGCCAAGTGCTGTATGATGTGCGGCAGCAGGGTCTTGCCAAGGGCACAGCGGCAGCAGGGTCTTGCTAGCCAAGCGCTGTATGATCCGCGGCAGCAGGGTCTTGCGATGCGTCACCATGCATTATCGAAGAACAAGGAACCTGTGACTCATCGAAAGGACACAGTAGAGGCATGTGCATGAGGAGAGCAGTGATCAGACTGAGGGAGCTGGCGCAAACCCAAGAACACCAGGAGCCTTGGGAAGCTGCTGTCCTAAAGCTCTTCTCCCTTGGGTCCTGCAGAGGGAGCCAGTTGGACTTCTAGACTTTAGACCTAATGGAGATAAACTCCCCACCTCCACCACCACCACCACCACCACACACACAAACACCCCACACACAGACACACACACAGTGTTTCTCTGTGTAGCCCTAGCTGTCCTGGAACTCCCACAGTCCTGTAGACCAGGTTGGCTTCAAGCTTAGAGATTCATCTTCATCTGCCTCCTGAGTACATGCGTGCGTGCATGCATGCGAGCGCCGTCACTGCCTCGCTGGAGATAAGGTGTTGTTTCCAGCCACTCAATCTCTTGTTATATCAGCAGGAAGCTAAAATAGGAGTTGCCCCAGATCACTGTGGTCGCAAACAAAGAATGGTGGGAAAAGGGATACAGAGACCCCACATCATCTCTGAGACTGTGGTCCAGCTTGGGGGCTTTTGCTGGAAAGACTGGGGTCCTGGAGACTGAGACCAGCATCATCTTCATCATTATTACTGGCTTTTTGAAACAGGGTCTCATGTAGCCCGGGCTAGGCTGCAGTACAGGAGAGGACTTTTTCGGGGGTGGCACCAGTCCTGGATCGCCCAGCAGGGTGAGTTCACTTGAAGTGTCATCACAGTCAGTCCTACCCTTAGCCACTTTTTCCTTTTCAAATTTTATTTATGTCATTTGCCACGGTTTGCACATGGAGGTCAGAGAGCAGTTTTTGGAGGTGGCCTCTCTCCTCTCCTGTGGGTCCCAGAGATTTGATTCAGATTGTCTGGCTTCGAAGTTGGCACCTTTACCTGCTGAGCCACCTTGCCAGCCTGGCTTAGTTTTGTTTGTTTGGTTGGGTTTTCTTTTGTCTTATGTTCCTGAGACAGGGTCTCGCCATGTAGTCCAAGCTGGCCTCAAACTCACAGAGATCCTAGGTGCTGGGGATTAAAGGTGGCATCACCATGCCCTCCCTTTTTTGAGACAGGGTCTTGTGTAGCCAAGGCTAACCTTGAACTCCTGGTTCTCCTACACCCACAGGGCCACGGTCTTCATTCTCAGCCTCTCAGGGACAGTGTGCTCCTTTCTGAAGGGCAACTCAGGTGCAGCCCAGGTACCAGCCCTGATAAACAACGGCACTCCCCATACTTGGAAAATCCCGAGGACTTATCTCCCAGGAACCAAACCCAAACCCAAACACCACCTGTGCTCCACAGCAATGATGGACAGGAAGAGTCAGGGCCTGCTGGACAGTCTGCATGTGGTTGACGCTGCAAGCGGGCAGAGTTCTCAGAGCAAGGACTTTTCAGGGTGGAGACAGCCACTGAAGAGGCCAAGACAATGGATAAGATAAGGGAGCAACAGGGCATGTTCAGTGCTGATAAGAGCAAAGTGGGGGTCAGTCCAGTAGTGCAAGGGGTGCAACCTGGAAGAGGGAGTCACGAAGCCTCCACCTTGTGTGTTTAAGATGGAGGCAGACATAGGTATCTGGAGGGGAGGGTGTCCCCCATGCTGAGTCAGTGCAAAGACCTTGGGGTGAGAGTAAACCCACCTCACACACCAGGCTAGTGTTGGATTCGAACAAGGCTAGCCCAGCACAGGACCAAATTCTGCAGATCTTTGTGGCACTCTTTTTTGGAGTCAAGGGCCTGGAGCGTGATAGACAAATACTCTGCCGCTTACTCTTGGCTTCAAGGCAGCTGCTCTCCGACTGAGCTGTGTATCTGACCCTCTCTTTATACTGCTTGAGACAGAGTCTTAGTAAATTGCTCAGGCCAGCCTTGAATGCGCTCTGTATCCAAGGCCAGCCTATAATCTCCAGTCCTGCTGCCTCAGGCTCCTTGGTAACTGGGGTGACCGATCTGTACCATCACCGCCCCCGCTGAAGCCCGGACTTGTATCTTGAAAAGAATCAAGAACCCAGAGACTGGAGGAACTTGGCTGGCAGGTTCACAAGTTCTGTGTCCCTGCGAGCAGTTGGGGAAGTAGGAAACTCAGAAGGAAGGCCACTGTGACATTCTTTGTGGGAGATGATGGCGGCAAGGCCAGTACGGTGGCAGCTGATGTGATGGGCACTGGTCGTTACTGGAAGGCCTGGTTGCAACCTTAGATCTTTCATGCTGTCCGTGAGCTGTCCTAGCTGAGGCCTGCGGCCGCACCACTTCTCACCGCTGGGTGGCGCGTCCCGCCCGGGCACGAACTCACCCCTTGCCCTGTCTACCCCAAAGCTTCTTTCACTTTCGGTCTTTGGCTGTCACCAATTTGGTCTTTCCACACCCAGCTGGGGCAAGCCTGGTGCGTGGGGTGAATGGCTTTCTAGGTCCCTGAGGGGCGGTCCCAAGGTCCCCATTCCCGGACTGTGAGAGCAGGGTGCGAGGCTGGGGAGGATTCTGGGGCAGGACCGTCGGTCGGTCGGGGTTCTTAGAAAGGGAGATGAGTTTTCACCGTAACTGGGGCTCATGCAGGAAGCCTGAGGGAGCAGGAGGCGGAAACGCACCCACATCAAGGGTGGCAGGGCGGGGTGGTGGGGCACAGGGGCGAGTGGGTAAGGGGCTGCAGGGTGCGAGGTCTGCTCTTCTGTCCCTCCCAAGACCCACACACAGGCATGAGGGGTCCCCGGCCGAGATGACAGTGCTGGTACCAGCCTGGAGTCCAAATGTGCGTATACCTGAGGGGTGATGGAGCAGGGCGGAGAAGGGAGATGGGCAAGGGATGGAGGCATGGAGAGAGAGAGAGAGACCCGGGACAGCGTCAGAAAAAAGAGGACAGTGCAGGATGAGATGGAGAATATGGACACAGGTTTGTCACAGCAGCCAAGGCGCAGGACAGGCAGAGAGAGGGAAGATGACACCCAGTTAAGGAAGGAGTATGACACAGGGAGCCCCTGCATGGAAGTCAGGTGCTGACACGACCTCCCTGTAGCCCTCCCTGCTGCTGCTGCTGTTGCTGCTGAGTCCTTGTCTGCGGGGGACACCTGACTGCTACTTCAGCCACAGTCCTATCTCCTCCAACTTCCACTTGAGGATCAGCAAGCTGGTGAGCCGGCTCCTGCCCAGGCCAGACCACTGTACTGGTCCCACCCCACACCTCTGCCCTGCCCTGCCCTGCCCTGCCCTGCCCTGCCCTGCCTCTCACAGTGTCTCTGTGAGCTCGCTCTGAGTCCCTGTTCTACTGTCTGTCTCTGCTTCTCTCTGGGTCTCTCTCAATTTCTGGGCCCGTGTCCCCCTGTTCTTTTTCTCTGAGGGTCTCTTTCCTACTGTATCCTGGAGTCCCTTCTTCTCTATGTGGGTCCTGTGTTCATGTCCCCTTGTCTCGGGGTCTGTTTCCAACTCCTCTGATCCTCTCTAATTTGTCGTTTCTCCTTGTTTCTCCCCACAGACTGACTACTTGCTTAAAGATTACCCAGTCACTGTGGCCATCAACCTTCAGGACGTGAGTCACTGTCAGGAGGGCCCTGGGATGGAGGTGGGATCCAGACTCAAGATGTGCCATCGTTCAGGGCAATGCTATGGGGCCACCTCCTGCTTCCTCAGATCTGGCGATTTAGACCCTCGCCTCCCCACATCAGATCCAGGCGTCCTATCTCGACCTTTCAGAAGTCTGTCCCGCCATCCTCCCTCTCTCAAGCTCTCAAGACTGGTCTCACTGTTCATTTCTCCCTTAGGTGTAGTGGGCCCCTCCCTTTCAGGCCCCTGGCCCCGCCCCTCCGTCAGGGATCTTCAGACCTGTAGCCACTTTTCTCCCCTGGTATCCATCTCAGGGGTTTGGTTCTGTCCCTCCTCACACGACCCCTTCTGGTCTCTAGCAAGGCCCCACCTCTTTCAGTACCCTGATCCCACCCAACCTACCTTTGATATCTGGCCACGCCCATCCTCTTCAGCCACCTAGCCCCGCCCTCCCTCAGTCATCTGGCCCCACCCATCCCTTTCAGCCATCACCCGCCCACCCTCCCTCAACCTCTGGCTGGGCCCATCCCCTGTTAGTCATCTGGTTCCGCCCCTCTTCCCTGTGATTTGGCTTGGGTTTTGGTCTGCAGGAGAAACACTGCAAGGCCTTGTGGAGCCTCTTCCTGGCCCAGCGCTGGATGGAGCAGCTGAAGACTGTGGCAGGGTCTGAGATGCAAACACTCCTGGAGGATGTCAACACGGAGATACATTTTGTCACCTCATGTGCCTTCCGGGTTAGCACTGGAACTTGGTAACAAACGAAAACAGCCAAGTCCCTCCTCGGGCCTTAAAGTACATTCAGTTCTGCTAGGTCTTCTGGGGAGTTCTTTTGCCCACAGCATACCGCAGAGGCAGAGCTGGAACCTCCGAGCCCTGGGGTCACCTGGGGATCCTGGTACTGGGTCCGTGACTCAGTAGGTGAAGAAGGCATTACTAAGGGGTTCTCTCCTCTAACAACTGGAAGACCCTGGAGTCTTTGAGACCTGGGCCCACTGGCTCTGTGTCCTCTGCATGTCAGGGCCCTGGGTTGGTGGAGACTCTGGTGTGACATGGTGATGACCTGTCCATCCCTGCTCCCAGCCTCTACCGGAATGTCTTCGCTTCGTCCAGACCAACATCTCCCACCTCCTGCAGGACACCTGGACGCAGCTGTTGGCTCTGAAGCTCTGCATGGGGAAGGCCTGCCAGAATTTTTCTCGGTGCCTAGAGGTGCAGTGCCAGCCAGGTAGCAGCAGCGCTGAAGCCCAGCACCCCCAGTACCACCAGGCTTGCTTACTGTGTGTCCTTGAGGCTTCTGCTTCCACTAGCTGGAACTTGAAACAAGGTCTTTCTCCTTTCTCTTTTCTCTTTTTCTTTCCTCCTCCTCCTGCTCCTCCTTCTCTTTCTGACTTACTTATTTTTATGAGTGCTTTACCTACAAGCTGTAAGTGCACTAAATGTGTGTCTAGTGCTGAAAGAGGCCAGCAGAGGGCATCGGATTCCCTGGACCTGGAATTACACAGTTGTGGATCACCATGTGGGTGCTGGGAAATGAAATCAGGTCCAATGCAAGGGCAGCCAGTGCTCGTAGCTGCTGAGCCACCTCCCCAGTCCCTTTTTTCTTCTCTGAGGTAGGGTCTCGTTATATAGGCTAAAATGGCGTTGAGTGCTGGGATTATAGGTGTGAAGCCATCACATCTGGCTTCATAGCACTTGATTTTTTCATGTTACCAAGTATTAATTATATATAGTAATTGGAGCAGGCTTTCTCTTTGGGCCACCAGTCATCTCCCAAATAAAGACATAGAGATTTATTTATTTATTTTGGTTTTTCGAGACAGGGTTTCTCTGTGGTTTTGGAGCCTGTCCTGGAACTAGCTCTTGTAGACCAGGCTGGCCTCGAACTCACAGAGATCCGCCTGCCTCTGCCTCCCGAGTGCTGGGATTAAAGGCGTGCGCCACCATCGCCCGGCTGAGATTTATTTATTTATTTATTTATTTTTTGGTTTTTTTTTTTGAGACAGGGTTTCTCTGTGGTTTTGGAGCCTGTTTTGGAACTAGCTCTTGTAGACCAGGCTGGCCTCGAACTCACAGAGATCCGCCTGCCTCTGCCTCCCGAGTGCTGGGATTAAAGGCGTGCGCCACCACCGCCCGGCCGAGATTTATTTTTTTAAAGATTTATTTACTTATGGGAGGCGGTGGCAGGGAAGAGACATAAATCTTTAATAAATAAATAAATTTAAAAAAACAAACAAAAAAGATTTATTTACTTATTATGTATACAATATTCTTTTTTAAAAGATAAAGTATTCTTTTTTAAAGATTTATTTATTTATTATGCACACAACATTCCTTCCATGTATGCTTTTTTTAAAATATTTATTTCTTTATTATATATACAATGTTCTATCTGTGTGCATCCCTGCAGGCCAGAAGAGGGCACCAAACCTCACTACAGATGGTTGTGAGCCACCATGTGGTTGCTGAGAATTGAACTCAGGACCTCTGGAAAAGCAGTCAGTGCTCTTAACCTCTGAGCCATCTCTCCAGCCCCCTGTATACAATATACTGCCTGCATGTGTCCCTGCAGTCAGAAGGTGGCACAAGATCTTATTACAGGTGGTTGTGAGCCACCATGTAGTTTCCATGAATTGAACTCAGAACCTCTGGAAGAACAATCAGTGCTCTTAACTGCTAAGCCATCTCTCTAGCCCCACATGGGACACTCATTAATAATTATGAATTCTTGGCCTTAGATTAGGCTATATTTTTGGTTGTGAGCCTATCCTTTAATGGCTGAGCCATCTCTCTAGACCTAGGCTTGTTTCTAACTAGATTTTTGTTTGTTTGTTTGTTTTGTTTTGTTTTTTGATTTTTTTTTTCTGAGACAGTGGTTCTCTGTAGAGTCCCAGCTGTCCCAG
>NW_004949112.1:2125596-2140645 GCF_000317375.1 Microtus ochrogaster
CTCGAACTCACAGAGATCCGCCTGCCTCTGCCTCCCGAGTGCTGGGATTACAGGCGTGCGCCACCACCGCCCGGCTTGGTTTATTTTTGAAAGTGTTTCACTAAATATCCCTGTCTGTCCTGGAGCTCACTATGTAGACCATGCTAATCTGAAATCCACAGAGCTCCATCTGCCTTTGTCTCTGGAATGCTTGATTAAAGGCTTGTGCTGCCCAGGCCCTGGCTCGTCCTCACTCAGGTTTTGACCCTGGTTGTTGGAGGGCCCCTTGTGCACCGTCAGCCGTGGTCCAGGACATTCAGTGTTTGCTCTGATGAGTCCCCTCTGTTACTTGTTCTGCTCTCTCCCTAGAGTCCTCTACCCTGCTACCCCCAAAGAATCCTGTAGCCCTAGAAGCCACTGGGCGTCCAGAGCCTCCGTCCAGTCATCTGTTTTTCCTGCTGCTGCTGCTGCCTCTCACACTCGTTCTGCTGGCAACTGCCTGGTACCTTCACTGTCAGAGGGCAAAATGGAGGAGGGCAGTGCACCACCCTGGGGTGAGTCGAGAGTCCAGGCAGTTGGGTGCCGTAGGTGGTGAGGGATGAGGGTGGCAGGTGGCCTTGCGGGTGTACTGAGGCTGACTTTGTGGGGCCTCAGGTGCCCCTCACCTCCCATCCCTAGAGTATGAAACTTGTGCAGCGTTGACTCCGCAGGTCTTATCTCGGTGAGTCTTCTGCTTCTACCAGAGCATGGAATGGCCAGGCTTGGGGGATACAGAGTCAATCCAAGGTTGGGGGTTCACTATGTCATAGGAGGGGCAGGGATTCTGGGGAGTGGTGTGTGTTGGGGAAGAACAGTCTTTGATAAGCTTCCAGTGTCACAAAGCTCAGGAGGTTTCCAAAGCCGTCACTATCACAAGGCAGCAAAGAGCCATGGAAGTGTAAGGGAAGAGTCTGGCGTGGGGAGAGCAAGCGCAGAGGCAGGCAAGAAGGTGGGGCTCCCTGCAGGCACCCATAATCCCTCTCATATGAGGCCACACCTGTAACCCCAGCACTCGAGAGGCCAGAGCAGGGGGATTGCTGCAAGGTCTGGCCATCCTGGGCTACACAGTGAGTTCAAGGCCATTGTGAGACACACAAAGAAACTCAATCAGTGACCCTGATGTTTTTGTAGATGAGGTCTCACTATGTTGCCCACCTGACTCTGAACACCTTGGTGAATCTTCCTGCCCCTGCCTTCCTAATAGCTGGGCCCACAGGCATGTTACATACAACAAGGCTTTTCTTTTTCTTTTTTCTTGGTTTTCTCCGTGTTAGAGTTGGGAACCAAACAAGGAAAAAGCTAGGCAAATACTGTGCTACTGAACTCCATGCCCTGCCAGAGGACACAATGTCCAGGCACGGTGATGAACATTCCAGTACTTCTGAGCTGGCGATGCTGAAGCTGGAAAATACTGACTTTAAGAAAAGCAAAAAGGAAGAAAGAGAAAGAGAGGACACTGTAGCGCTGTGTGGCTGCTTCTGTCATCCCATCTCCTTAAAATAAAAAATGACTGCTGGGCGTGGAGCTGCCTGCCTGAAATCTTAGTAGTCGAGAGGCAGAGGCAAAGGGGTTTAAACAGCAAAGCCAGCCTGGGAACACTAAAGAGTAGCAGTGCTGGGCGGGGCTGGGGAGTGCTGGGCGGGGCTGGGGGAGCTCGCACAAGAAAGGCTCAGGGTTCCATCTACAGCTGCAGCCACACAGCCACTGGAAACATTGTATCTGCACTAATATTCCCACGGCGGGAAACGGGCCCCCTGCTAGCTTAGTTAAAACAATTAGGTGGAAGAACAGTGTCTAAACTTTGTGGTTTCCTATTTCTGGGCTTGTTTCTGAAACACACAACATTTATCAGACATAGTGGCACATGTCTGTAATATCAACTCTATTTACTATTTTTTGAGATGGTGTCTATGTAGCTCAGGTGGCCTGGAACTCCTGGGTAATCCATCCTCCTGCCTCTACCTCTGGAGAGCTGGGACCACAGGTGTTTACTCTCACACCTGAGAGTAATTGCTCTTTTTTTTTTTTTTTAAATAATTACACTCAAGCCTCCCCAAAATAAATAAAAATTTAAAAATAATTCCGCATGGTGGCTTGTGTGCACCACTGTGCCTGTGCACTAGTCGGAGGACAACTTGCTGGAGCCACTTCTCTCCTTTCATCAGATGGGTCCCCAGGGAACTTAGGGTGACAGGCTCAGAGGCAGAGGCCTTTTATTCTTTAAGTCAGCTTGAGGGCCATGATTTGTTTGTTTTGAAACAGGGTTTCAGGTAGCCCTAGCTGACTTGGACTTGCTGTGTAGACCAGGCTGGCTTAGACAGATATCCACCTACTTCTGCCTCCTCAGTGATAGGACTAAAGGTGTGTGTCACCATGCCTGGCTGTGAGACTCCCTTTGGAAAGACAAACAAACAAACAAACAAACAAAGAACAAAACAAAAAAACCCTTGGAACAGATTTTGTAGTCAAGTCCGTAGTCCTCGCACACTGGAGAAGAGGCAAAAGGGCAAGGATTCTGGGTTATCTACTAGTACATAGAAATCCCAGACTAACCTAAACCGGGTGGGGTGGGGTGGGAATGTGAGAAGTGGAGAAGGTTGGGAGGATGTAGATTAGTGGTAGAGGGCTTGCTTGAAAGGAGGGTGGCGGGGGCGTGGTTAAAAGGTAGAGTGCAGACCAAACGCCAGTCCTCAGACAGACTATCAATCAATTTTACAGAGGAGGATACTGAGGCAAAGCAGGACTCACCTGACAGACGCCGCACAGCCTGGACACAGGGAAAGCTGGGTGGAGGTTGGCCCCCTCTTGGACTGCGCGGCCACTCCAGCTCTCTCCCCAGGATGGAGTCAACATCAGAATCCAGCAAAAGCCCCACTCACCCCACTCTGTACAAAGGCCTTGCCCCCATTAACTTGTATATAAATGGTTTTTACAAGCTCTTCCGGACCTGTCTGTGGATGGGACAAGGGGTGGGGGGGCTATTTTAGGTTTCAGGATTTTGCGGTGCTTGGTGATGTAATCCCATCTCTCCAGAAGCTGAGGCAGTTATCTCAGGCTTAAGACCAGTCTGAATTTCAGAAATCCTACGTCAAAAGCCAAAACCAACGACAAAAGGTCCTGTTTGTTTTCTGATGCCTCCAGTGGCCCTGCTTCGGCGCTGGGTAGTGCTCCATAGAACCCTGATGTGAGGCAGGAACAGCCCAGTTCCCCAAGATCATGACAGCAAAGTGGCAGGAAAGCCAAGTGTTGGAGACTCCAGGTAGAATCGACTCAAGCTGGGATGTGTCAGGGAGACTGCCAAATCGACTTGTTTGGCTTTTTGTTTGCTTTGGGGGGCTATAGGTGCAGAGCAGGGAGGGCATCGCAGATAATGTGCACACCTAATGCAAAGCCTTTGGAAACAGAAGCAGATGGATGCAGCTCAGGAACGTTCCCCCAACTCTTTTTGTTTGCTTGCTTTGTTTTCGAAAAGAGGTTTCTCTGTAGCTTTGGAGCCTGTCCTGGAACTCCCTCTGTAGACGAGGTTGGCCTCGAACTCACATAGATCCGCTGGGATTAAAGGTGTGCCCCCACCGCCCGGCTCCCCGAACTCTTATCTTCGATAACTATTTCCACCTGTTTAATACTGGGAGACTGCTAGGCTCAGAAAAGGCCGGCAATTGTCTTGCATACCATGAGGGTGAAGGGAGGAAACACTAACCGCTACGGTTCAAACGCAACGCGGGCAAGCCGGCCAGGACTGATGCACGCCCCCTTATGGCCACCACGTGTTCTGCAACCGTCGTTACTGGAGGGGAGCAATGGCGTCCCACACAGCGGCCTTCCAAGTGGAGAAGAGCACTCCCTCCAAAATATGGCCGCCGGGGACGGACGGCCTTGTCCCGGGGAAGCCTCCTTGGGACCCACGTGATCTCCCGCCCCGCACAGTCATGGCCGCCAAGGGCTAACTCAAACGGTGTCCTGATTGGACAATATAAAGATGACCCACCTTCCAGTCTGCGCATGCACACCGCTTCGACCAATGAGAAGACGGAAAGCCTTTGGTTCGGCCCAGTTTCCGTCACTTCCTCCGCCCCTGCAGCAAGGGATAAGAAACCCTGCGCCAAGACCTCCTCCTTTCCCAGGCGGCTGCCGAAGATGGCGGAGGGGCAGGTCTGGCTCTGCTTGCCGGGCGGTGAGGGGGACGGGTGGGTTTCGGATGGGAGCGGCACGGGTTCTGCGCCCCACGCCTCCTGTGCCGTGGGGACTTACGGACGGCAGTTAAGGAAAATAGAAAGTTTCTTGTCGCGAGGGGAGTGTGTAACGCGGGCATAGCAAGCCGCGATGTATAGGTATGGGGCGCCGAGAATGCTACGGTTTCCCTGGGGAAGACGGGAGTGGAGCTTGGGTTCCCAACACCCGCAAACAATTCCTTCAGGCTTTATCCCGGGCGGTTGGGATGCGAGGAGCGTAGGGTGCACATTGCTGTGTTTGTACATTCATATGGTTCCTAGGTAATGAAAAATGCTAAAACGGAGGCGCCTGCTTTTGTGATTTTTGGGGTGGCCGGTTTCCTTAAAGATCTTCAGTAGGGTAAAGTCAGCTGTTCGGGAGACTGAGCAGAAGCATCGTGATTTTTGTGGCTAGTCAGGAGTCGAATTGCACGTTTCACGTTAATTTTAGACGTGTAAGTTTCCATTTGGAGAAGTCTGGTAAATGGTGCCCTGAGGATCTGTCTCTAGGAAGACAGTTGTGGAAGGGGGTTCTTGTGTGGCTGTCCCCTGTAGTTTGGGCTGAGCTGTCGGCACATGTCAGGCACATGTATTGAGAGTTGAAGACCTCTTCGCTGCTTGCCCGAGTTACTATACAGGACAGCCATTGTATACGGAGTTAAAAGGATTTGCTTTGTACTGTTGATAGGATGGTTTCTGTTCTCGTGAGCACGTTGAGACTCTTGATGAGAGCCACTGTGGCCTAAACTTACCCAAAACGAAGTCTTAGTGTCAAAAATTTCGTTGTAGTACAGGGCATTCCCACAGGAGCCAGTAGATCCCAGCTATCTAGTAATTTGAGGCTTGGTAGAGAGTATGGTGAGGCTCGCTCGGCTAAGAAATTGCAGGCACCTGAAGTCGCCCTTCCCCGTGCTGGGCCAGCTGAGGCTGCCTTGGCTTATTCATCTGGCTAATAGGCAGCCTGTGGGGAAAGGCGCAGGAGTGGTTGGTAGCTCGGAGGGAGAGCCAGATTGCTCCCTAAGCCTTTCTGTTTCCCGCAGGTTCTGGTGTTGGATGGCCGAGGCCATCTTCTGGGTCGCCTGGCGGCCATTGTGGCCAAGCAGGTACTGCTGGGTAAGTTTCTTTCAGGATTTCCCTGTTGGCCTGGGAGTCAGTGATGAGCAACAATCACCATCTTTCGTTTGAGTCTCACGACTGTGAGATCAACCCATGCACCGCTCTGAGACTTGCCAGCCCCTCCGTGTTCTGGGCTCCTGGCTCAAGGGATTTTTTAGAGCAGGAGATTGGCTTTCCATTCGAGCTGGTTTTGCTGGGTGTTAGGTGTAACTTTCCTGTCTGTCTACAACCCACGTTCTCTCTAGGCCGAAAGGTGGTCGTTGTTCGCTGTGAGGGCATCAACATTTCCGGAAACTTCTACAGAAACAAGTGTGAGTTAGGGCTGAGGGATGGTCTCCAGATGGGGCACTGACTTATCCTGCAAAAACAGATCTCTAGTTAGGAGCTGTTTCTGGGACTGAGAAGGCGTCACCCACCTTTTCTGTTGACAGTGAAGTATCTGGCCTTTCTCCGAAAGCGGATGAACACCAACCCCTCCCGAGGCCCCTACCATTTCCGAGCCCCGAGCCGCATTTTTTGGCGCACTGTGCGAGGTGAGTGAGCTGGGCCTGTGGGCTACGTGGAAGGCGGGTATTTGGCAGCCTGTGATGAGGATCTCTCCCACTCGTGTTCGAGTTCCCCAACTGTGAGATGACTCCACATGCACTACCATCTGAGGCTGTCTCCTCGCCCTGCTCTGGCCTAGGGCCGGTCTTTCAGCCCCTCTGAAAAGGAGGCCTGCTGTTCTTCCAGGCATGCTGCCCCACAAGACCAAGCGAGGCCAGGCTGCCCTGGAACGCCTCAAGGTGTTGGATGGGATCCCTCCACCCTATGACAAGGTGAGCCGTGCAAGCCTAGCCTCACAGCCTCTGTGCGACCAGCGTCTGTGATGTTCTATTACCTACATTGTTTGAGCCTCATGAAAATGCCACTGGCTGAGACGCCTGCCCCAGCAGCCTCCTTCCCAGGTGTCGCTCACAGGTCTCTGAGCTGAGCCCCTCTCGTTCTCTTAACAGAAAAAGCGGATGGTGGTCCCTGCCGCCCTCAAGGTTGTGCGGCTGAAGCCTACCAGGAAGGTAAGCTCCAAATTGCAGAGTGGGCTGGGGGGGACCTCAAGACTGGCATATGATGGCTATTTTCTCACGATGGTCTGCGGATGCCGCTGACGGGCAGTGCCGATAATGCCATGGGCTCAACTGATGCCAGGAGGAGCTCCTGTGGGGGAGGGTAATGTGTCCTTTATAATAGAATCTCTAGGGTTCTCTAGCTCATCCTTGTGCTGCCGGGGCACCTTCCATGTCCTTACAGCTTTGTGCCCCTGCAGTTTGCTTACCTGGGGCGTCTGGCTCATGAGGTCGGGTGGAAGTACCAGGCAGTGACAGCCACTCTGGAGGAGAAGCGGAAGGAGAAGGCCAAGATGCACTACCGGAAGAAGAAGCAGCTCTTGGTGAGGACGGGTCTGCAGCCCTGGGTGAGGGTGCTTCTGGGAGAGGAGCAGGCATTCACTATCACTTATCTTTACCCCACAGAGGCTACGGAAACAGGCAGAAAAGAACGTGGAGAAGAAAATCTGCAAGTTCACAGAGGTCCTCAAGACCAATGGACTCCTTGTGTGAGCCCAATAAAGACTCTTTGTGCCTCATGCCTGCCTGGCCTGCTCTTCCTCCACCGCCGAATAGGGAAGTGGGGACAAAGGTGCTTTAGGCACTGCTCCTGTGGGAAAGAGGGTGTTTTTATAAAAGCTCTGAGCTGGAATTACTTGGGCTTTAGTGTTAATGACTGGGCTGCTCAGCCCATCAATGTATTCTGCAGCTGTGAGGATGGAGACCTAACATCTGGGCTGGGATTCAGAAGTGCACATTGGGAAGCCACTGCCTTTTCCCCTTCCCAGCGCTGCTCAAAAAGTAATTTTACTTTTTGCTGCAGCATTCTGTTGCTAATAAATTATTTGACTGTTAAAGAAAACTGGTATCTTTGCACTATGTCTGCTATATAGGCAGGAACAGAGGGGTACCAACAATGGGACCAAAATTGGAATTTTCAGGCTGTGGTCTGCTCTTCTGTTGAAGGCACGGTAGTGCTTCGTTGCTCAAAAGGTGCAAACAAATCCTGAAATGGTTTTTACTAACTCAAATTCAGCTGCAGAAGTATGGGATTGCCACTAGCACAAGGGCTTCAGGAACTCTGCCCTAAATGAGTTAAGTCTGGGGAGGCTAGTTAAGGGTACTGAAAATGGGGAGTTGGAACAGTGCCAACCAGGGAAGGGAGGTCAAACTATAAAATGGTTCCTCAGATGTAAAGGTATGAAGGGATTAAGGGACAGCCTTATTGGTGGCTCACAACCATCTAAATCCAGGAGTTAGATGGCCCTCGGGAATCTCAAATTGCCACCAGCCTACACCAGATTACAGGTGGCAGTGCACACCTTTAAATCCTCTGGTGTACAGAGTTCCAGGAGAGCCAGGGCTATCAGAAAGCCTATCAATTAAAGGTATCCTAGGCAGCTAGCATGTCTCGATCATCCTTATGTTCTACCATATGACCAGAAACTTTGCTCCTGAGGTTTTGAGTTTTGGAGAGGGTTTGTTTCCCTGTAGCTTTTCCTATCCTGGAACCAATTCTGTATAGACCAGGCTGGTTTCAAAGCTGGAGGTCCTTACGTCTCCAGGAACCAATTCTGTATAGACCAGGCTGGTTTCAAAGCTGGAGGTCCTTATGTCTCCAGGTGCTGGGATGAAAGGTGAGACCCACCATGCAACTGAGGGCGCTTGAAATGTAGAGTTGATAGTGGTTCTCTGAGCCACGTCCTCAACTACAGGTTTATTTAACAGTAATAGACATACTGCCACAGAAAAAAAGGCCACGTGGTAATGTACGCTTGTAATTTTGGGATGGCTGAACTGGCCCGCCTGGACTAGTTAGTTGGTGCAGGGTAGAGGAGGAATCTTGTCAGTGGTCAAGTTTGTTTGGGGTAGGGTTGACCTCTGACCCTCAGCTTTTTTTTTTTTTTTTTAGTTTTTTTCGAGGCAGGGTTTCTCTGTGGCTTTGGAGCCTGTCCTGGAACTAGCTCTTGTAGACCAGGCTGGTCTCGAACTGAGAGATCCGCCTACCTCTGCCTCCCGAGTGCTGGGATTACAGGCGTGCGCCACCACCGCCCGGCTGTCCCTCAGTTTTCGAGGTGTTGGGTGGTTAAACAGTTAACCATGAACACATCTAAAATCCCTTCCTCTTTATGCTGCCCCTAGGTGGATAGGAGGTCGCTTGCTTCGCTAGGCAGTCTCACTAGGTGGCCCTAGTTGGTCTGAAACGGAACTGAGTGCTGGCATTAAAGGAATCCCAACACCATTTGCAAAACGTTATTCTATCTTGACAGTAGCCTTTACTGTCCTGGATATAGCCGGGAAAATCCTAACTCCATTTGGCACAAAGCTTTTCCTGCCTCCTGAGTTTAATGATTGGGGTCCCTCCGTTTCCGAGGGGTGTGATCCTCTCCAAAGGTAGCCAGGACGAAACCCCAGAGGGAATGGGGGTGGAATGGACACCCAACAAACAAACAAACTTGGCTCCTATAGTTCCAGTCTGGGTGGTTTGCAGGAGGGCCACGATGGTGTCAGGAGCGGTCCACAGAGGCCATGCCGCCAGTACACGTGGACGACACTTTATAAAGGAAAGAAAGCTATAACGTGAGCCGGAAAACATGGCCACCGCCGCCTCCCGCGGGAATCTGAACCCACCACGCGGTTCTACATTCCACGTGACTCCCGTTCCCGAAGAAACCTGACCCCGCCCTGCTGCTCTCGCGGCACCGCAGGAAGTCCCTTCCCAGCCTGCCCATCCCCGGACTGAGATCTCGCGAGATGATAGGCTCCGCTCCGGTCCCCATAGTCCTCCACTATCATGGCGGCGTACGGACAGTTCCAGAATCGCGTGCTCTGCACCGGAAGTGCCGCCTAAATCCGTGTAGGGCTGGCCATACGTCACTTCCGCTCCGGACCTTGCGCAGTGAAGAAGGAAACCCGGGAGTTGGCCCACCTCTCTTTTTCCTCAGGCTGCCGGGAAGATGGCGGACATTCAGGTTCGTGCTGAGGGCTGGCGCCGAGGCTAGCGTGGGTCTCCTTCTCTGCCGTCCCCGTCATCCTCCGAATTAGCCGGAGCGAGGGCGCCTGCCCTGTGCCTTCCGACGTCCCGGGCTTACACAGCCGTGGGGTCTCAGGCGCATTGGACGTCAGTCCTGTGGGGCAGCTTGGGGGTGAGCGCCGGCTCGCTGGGGTCGGCGCTGTGGACGCGGGGCTGCCCCGCACCCCGGCCCACCATGCTGGGCTGCGTGTCCGTGCGGCGTGGCTCCCGAGGGCGAGCGCGTGTGCTCGGGACGGCGGTGCTAAAAGGCCGGGGTTCGGGCCTTAAGACCGGAAACGTTTGGGCCTGGTGTGGACGCTAGAACAGATGCGGGGTGGTTGTGTGTCAAGGGTGATTCTGTGTCTAGGCTGGTCGTGTGTCTAGGCTGGTTCTGTGTCTAAGGTGGTCGTGGCGCTGGCGTTAAGGGGTGGAAGCGTGCCAGGGTGGACAGGTGAGCTCACCGAGCGATTGTCCCTACAGACCGAACGTGCGTACCAAAAGCAGCCCACGATCTTCCAAAACAAGAAGCGTGTTCTGCTTGGAGAAACCGGCAAGGAAAAACTCCCTCGGTACTACAAGAACATCGGTCTGGGCTTCAAAACGCCCAAGGAGGTACAAGACCCTCCAGCAGATGAGACTCGTGTGGCCTTGCCTGTAGCAGCAAGGCCACCGCGCCCTTTTCGGAGTGGCTGCCTCCGGGGCTCCTGGGAATTGTAGTTTGGTATTTCAAGCTGCACTTTCTCATCCTTTCAGGCCATCGAGGGCACCTACATTGACAAGAAATGCCCGTTCACTGGCAACGTCTCCATCCGAGGTCGGATCCTGTCCGGTGAGTAAAAAACTGAGGTTGTGAATGCAGGTCCCCGGCAGATGATGTCTGTTCTCACGATGGTCTTCAGACAGCCCCAAGGGCACTGCTGAGACAGCCAGTTGGCAAAACTGATGCCAGAAGCAGGGTTTCTTGGGAGCCCCACTCAACAGCTTGTTTGCCTGCGGGGTGAATTACCCTTGGCCTGCTAACACCATCTCCCCGCCTCCCCCCCCTTCCTCAAGGTGTCGTGACTAAGATGAAGATGCAGAGGACCATTGTCATCCGCCGGGACTATCTTCACTACATCCGAAAGTACAATCGCTTTGAGAAACGCCACAAGAACATGTCCGTACACCTGTCCCCCTGTTTCAGGTGAGCACAGTTCTCTACTAACCTGGCACAACCTGAGACAAGCACCTTGTCAATCAGGAAGGGCCGCTGTTGGGGGAGCCCTTAAGGGCGATTTTGGGGAGAAGCTGGGGTGTCCTGTGGGCAGAGCAGAGTGACTGTGTCAGGTGTGTAAACTGCTGAGGAACCGGAGGCCAGGCCACTGGTAAGTGTCTGGGAGGTTGCTCTTAGAAACCACCTGAATGGCCACTGTGGTGGGTGGAGCCTTTCAGTGGGGATCCAGGGAGTGCTCGGGGTCCCTCCTGAAGACTCCTTGTGTAACCCCACAGGGATGTACAGATTGGCGACATCGTCACTGTGGGAGAGTGCAGGCCCCTGAGCAAGACCGTGCGTTTCAACGTGCTCAAGGTCACCAAGGCCGCTGGCACCAAGAAGCAGTTCCAGAAGTTCTGACCTGGAACAAATAAAGTTATTTTCTGGCTACAAAACAGGTGTGGAGTCTCAGTCCTGGGCCACAGTGGGCTTGCCCCTGAGGGCTTCTCTGATCTAGGGGGTCTGCTGCCTTTCCTTCACCTGTTTCCCAGAGGTTCCTCTGCCTCCCGAGTGCTGGGATTAAAGGCGTGCACCACCTGAGTTAAGGCTTTTTTTTTTTTTTTTTAATTAAGCCTTGATAAATCTTGTCATCCAAGTAGACATGGTCAGTTAGTTACCACTGGCCTCTGCCCTTCACCTCCCAGTCCCTGGAGAGGAAGTATGTGAGGCCACCCCTGACCTCATTGAGGTCAAGCCTTAGAATGCCCCAGGGGGCAGTCTGACACAACGCCCCCACCCCGCAGCTGGAGAGGAAGACAGCCTTGCAGGTGAGCCACCTAGGTAGAGGCAGGCTGTCCACTTGAGTGTCAACAGTCTGTTTGAATGGCCACTTCCGGAGAGCCGCTGCCTACCATGGGTTCCCAGGACAGGGAGGACAGAGCGCTGTTGAGATGGGAAGGATGACTTGGTATATGGGAAGAGGGCCCCAGGGTAGTGGGAGTGGTGGGGATACCCACTCAGGAAAAGGACCCAAGGCATCCCCAGGTATGTGGGAAGGGAACAGACCTGGAGGGAGGCGCTGGAGCTGCTGCTGCTGGGGTCCCCAGGTCCCTGTCCCCCAGGCCTGTACCAGGGTCTGAAGCTCAGCACTGGTACAAGGGTTGGGAGACAGGGCCTTGGGAAGAGTCCTCTGTCTGCAGGAGGTGCCGCACACTGCCTCACAGTGGCCTTCTGCCTTTTACCAGCCTCTGAGGGAGGGGGTTCCTGTCAAAGGAAGTGGGCCTACATCAAAGCAAGCAGGAAGGGGCAGGGACAGGTCAGGGAGGCCACCGCCCAAGCTGGGATCCTGCCAGCCACCCCCAAGAGGAGGGACTGCAGGGGACAGGGACCCTGAGGAATCAGAAGCCAATTGTTGAGAGGTGTGGCCCCTCCAACCACAGGTGCTTCCGTTCGGGTGGGGCCTTGTGTTTACAGCAACGCGGCTCTTATTTCCTCCGGTGGTAGTTGGGGCTTCTTCTCCTTGGTACCTGTGACAGGCCATGAGGAGGTGGGAGTGGTGAGAGACCCCTGGCTACCCCCTCGCACAGCTAAAGAGCAGTTTCCCTCTGCACTCTGGCTCGCTGAAGCACCCAGTGCCAGCCAGACAGGCACTTCCACCCTAGGTGGCTTGATGTTTAGTTGTCAGGGTCGTGCTTTGTGTCCCTAGCTGGCCGGAAGCTCCCTCTATTGACCAGGTCGACCTCTAGGTGCTGAGATTCCAGATGACAGCCCTTTATGGTCTTTCTCCAAGCTGCTTTCTCTGGCTGCCCTGGAACCATCCCTCTAGACTAGACTAGCTTCAAACTCAAAAAAATATCCTGTCTGCCACCACCATCCAGTCTGTTTTGGTCTTTAATCCTGGGCACCAATGGCATCTGACATGTCCAGCTCTAAGCACTTGTAGACAGAAGGGTAAGTTGAGGCAGGAGGGTCTTCAGAGACCAGCCTGGGCGGCTTAGACCCTGGCTCAGTAAACTAAAGAGCTGGTATGGGGATGTGGCTCAGGTGTAGCGCCTGCCTAGAACCCGCCAGCATGATGCGATGCTGAGATTGTAGCTCCAAGGGGAAGTGCTTGTCTGGGGTGTGTGGGGTTCTGGGGGCGATCCAGTACCTCAGACCAACTGCAAGCATTCGGGAAACAGACTTGAGAAGCAGAGTTTAAGGCCACAGGAGAACCTGTCTCAAAAACAAGCAAAACATGGTGGTGTACATTTTTTTTTTTAAAGATTTATTTATTATGTATACAACACTCTGCCTCCATGTATGCCCACATTCCAGAAGAGGGCACCAGATCTCACTACAGATGGCTGTGAGCCACCATGTGGGTGTTGAGAATCGAACTCAGGACCTCCGGAAGAGCAGTCAGTGCTCTCAACCACCGAGCCATCTCTCCAGCCCGGTGGTGTACATTTTTAATCCCAGCACTCAGAGGCAGACAGATCAGAGTCCAGCCTTTCTAAAAATGAAAATAATTTGAGTGTGCGCCTACCACAGAACCCCCAGCCCTCCTCTCCCCCAATGAAGGTCAGGGTAATCTGTTCTCTTCATCGAGGTTCCCATGAGTCAAACACAGGCCTTCATGCTTGGCAGCAAGTCCCCTACCCACTGCCTACTAAACCATCTCACTGGCCCACACTTCCTTGATTCTCTTATACAGAGAGTTGAACCTACTTCCTGTCTGTTGCAATGGCTGTAAACCTACTAACTACTATCTGTACCCCTCATCCCTGTAAGTGGGAACACAAGCAGGTAACCCCCAGCTCCAGGGGTCCCGAGACTGAACCCCACTCACCAGCTGTGTGGCCCAGAGTCATATCTGTAAAGGGTGTCCATCCTCACTAGCAGCTGGGCAGGTGGGACACCACAGCCCTGCAACAATGACCTTTGGTAGGTAGCTGCAGAAGTTTGCTATGGTGTGGGACCTTGGGTCTTTTAGAGCTAGCTCTGTGGAGTTGTTTTAGTATGCTCCTGGAAGATTCTGTGGCATGTCTGGTGGAGACCATAGGGCTTCTCAGCAGCAGTAGAGTTCTGGTTTTGTTTAGTTTTTTTGTTTGTTCGTTTGTTTGTTTTTTGAGACAGTTTCTCTCTGTATCCCAAGCTCTTCAACTCACACACCACCACCACCACCGGGTACACACAGGGTCCTGATTTGGTGACAGCAAAACAGTGCAGGTCTGGCCCTACTGTGGAAGATCACTCAACACGCTAAGGAGGCAGGATGGCCAGCAGGGGTTGCTGCTACTCCTGTTTGGGTCGTTTCTTTTTGAGACAGTCTCACTGTGTCTAACCTCAGATTCCTACCCGTGCTCTGGCATTGTGCTGGGATTGCGGGGGTCCTGTGACAAGGGGAGAGCCTGTTGGTGTTAATACAGGCGCAGAGCCCAGACTGTATACATACTGACTTGTTTGTTAGTTTTGAAACAAGGTCTCTACATAGCCCTGACTGACCTGAAACTCTGTAGACCAGGCTGGCCTTGAACTCATAGAGATCCACCTGCTTCTGCCTCCTGAGTGCTAGGATTAAAGTCCTGTGTCACCACGGCTGGCTCTGTTGTATGTGGGGGTGCACATTTGTTTTGGTTTTAGTTTTTCAAGACAGGGTTTCTCTGTGTAGCCCTAACTATCCTGGAACTTGCTCTGTAGACCAGGCTGGCCTCAAGTTCAGAGATCTGCCTGCCTGTGCCTCCCGAGTTCTGGGATTAAAGGTGTGTACCACTACTACCTGCCTGTTTTTGTTTTTTGATTTTGTTCTGTTTTGTTTTGAGACAGGGCCTCACTGTGTACCTTGGGCTATTCTCAAACTTGCAGCAATGCTCCTGCCTCTCATTTGTTTGTTTTTGGCAGTCTCCGCAGCCCGTGCCTGAGGATGAGCTTGAACTTGTAGCCTCCACCTCGAGTCTTGGTGCTCTCCACCACGCCCTATTTATGTAGAGCTTGGGATCGAACTCAGGGTTGCACATTTGCTAGGTAAGAATTCTACCAACTAAACTATATCCCGAGGCTCAAAACCAGAATGCTTTAAAATTTTTATCTTTCTTAACCTGGCCGTGATAATGCACGCTTTTATCCCAGCACTGAGAAGGCACAGGCAGGCAGGTCTCTATGAGTTCAAGGCCAACCTACTCTACAGAGCAAATTCTAGGGCAACCACTGCTACACAAAACAAACAAAAAAACCCTATCTTGAAAAACAAAACAAAGCCCTTTAAATTATAATTAGTTAGATGTGTCTGCCACAGAGTGACGTGGAGGTCTGCTGCAGCCAGAATGGCTCTGGAGCCGGGTGGTGGTGGCGCACGCCTTTAATCCCAGCACTCGGGAGGCAGAGGCAGGCGGATCTCTGTGAATTCGAGACCAGCCTGGTCTACAGAGCTAGTTCC
>NW_004949112.1:2140745-2146017 GCF_000317375.1 Microtus ochrogaster
TTCGAGACCAGCCTGGTCTACAGAGCTAGTTCCAGGACAGGCTCCAAAACCACAGAGAAACCCTGTCTCGAAAAAAAAAAAACAAACAAAAAAAAAACAAACAAAAAAAACCAAAAACCAGAATGGCTCTGGAGACAGACATGACTGGGACATTCAAGGAATGAAGAAAAAAGGACATAGAAAACCTGAGCCCCTGGGGAGAGCACCGCTTATTATATAGAGTTGAACAGAAAAGCTGGGCAATGGTATGAGTTCATCTCCATGGGGCGGTCTTCAGGCCACGAGAGCTACTATGGGCTTTTCCCCACACACACCATCAACAGCCACACATGGCCCTGAGAAAGGCTTTGCCGTCCTCGCCAGCCTCACCCCAGTGGCGGGATTGGGGGTCTTTGCCATTTTCCCATGGGACTGGGACTAAAGTTCTTGCTCTCATCAACTTCGGAATGCATGCATCGCAGAGATTAAAAAATATGTATGTGGTCCGGCGGTGGTGGTGCACGCCTTGAATCCCAGCACTCGGGAGGCAGAGGCAGGCGGATCTCTGTGAGTTCGAGACCAGCCTGGTCTACAGAGTGAGTTCCAGAACTGGCTCCAAAGCTACAGAGAAACCCTGTCTTGAAAAACAACAACAAGAATATATATGTGCCTGAGTAGATGTGCCTGCATCGTGGGCATTGGTAGGGAAAGACATTTAAGGAGAAAACAGTGCTCATCCAAGTGCAGCTTATTAAGAGAGAATCCCCTGTGAGGTCTTTTTTTGTTTTGTTGTTTGTTGGAGTTTTTTTTTTTTTGTTTTTCATGACAAAGTTTCTCAGTTAACAGCCCTGGCTGTCCTGGAACTCTCTCTGTAGACCACCCTGGCCTCGAATTCACTCCCAAGCCCTGGGATTAAAGGCGTGCGCCACCACTGTCCAGCTAAACGTTTTTATTAGATTTATTTAGTGGGTGTCTGTGGTTAGAGGTCAGCTCCCTCCTCCCATCACGTGGTTTCCAGGGACTGAACCCAGGTCCTAGGACTTGCACAGCCAGCACCTTTTCCTGGTGCACTAGCTCTTCAGGCTGTGCAAACACTTCTAAGGGTTCCCCTGCTGCTTTTCTGTAAATGAACTCTCAGGGTGTTTCCCAAGAGGCACAGGGCAGGGTCAGAGCTGATGAGGACCCTGTGTCCCAGGGCAACACAAGGGCTTAAGATGCTTCCCTGCAGAACACACACAGTTCGTAGTCTTGTTTGTGAAATTCCTCGGAAATTGTAATTCACAGCTGGGAAAGGAGGAAGATGAATTCAGGGGCCTTAATTAAGTTTGCTGCGATTTTATATTCTTTGAAATATCACTTCATAGAAGGAATGTTGTCCCTTGGTAAGCAACCAACATCATTAATTGGTTAATTACGATGGCTTACTTTCTTTTTCTTCTTTCCCCTGACCCCCACCCCAAGACAGGGTTTCTCTGTTTAGCCCTGGTTGTCCTGGAATTCACTCTGTAGATCAGGCTGGCCTTGAACTCACAGAGATTTGCCTTCCAAGCGGTGGGACTAAAGGCGTGCGCCACCACTGCCTGGATTTTTTCCTTAAAAAAATTCTTTTTCATGTGTGTGGGTATTTGGCCTGCATGGATGTCTGTGCACCACCAGTATGTCCAAAGATGTCGGAAGAAGGCATCGGATCTCCTGGGACTGAAGTTTCAGAAGATTGTGAGCCACCATGTGGGTGCTAGGGAACTCAACCCTGGTCGGTCCTCTGCAAGAACAGCAAGAGCTCTTAACTTCTGAGCCTTCTCTTTATTATATTTATTCCTTATGTGTATGTGTCATAGTGCGTATGTGGAGGTCTGGGGATCGAACTTGGGATGTCAGGATTGGTTGGCAGCAAGCACCTCTACCTACAAACATCTTGTCTTCTCTTTTTGGTACCTTTTTGTCCTTTTGTTCTATAAAACTTAGGAACTATTTCTCCTGCCCCTGAGGTGGAGAAATGTGCCCCTGAGCACAGGCTGAGTTCACCACTGGCTGAGTGACAGGAGGTGGCATGGGACACTGGTCGCACTGAGATGCAGCCCCAGGGCTAAGAAGTGGAGAGACTGTTGTCGACCAAGGGTTCTAGGGACTGCTTCTGGAGCTGTCTCCTGTGTCACTGTGCCTGGGTACTTAGGTCTTATCAGCGAGGACACCTGTGGGGCTCATGTCCTGTCCACGTGGACATCTCATTTTGCTGAGGAATAAATAAGTTTGAAGTTGTCTCTTCTGCAAGCACAAGTCACAGGGCTAAAATTCCAGTGATGGGAGTGTGCTTGCTTACTGAGGGCTGTGTGTTCACGGAGGGCCGTGTGCTCGCGGAGGGCGGTGTGCTCACGGAGGGCGGTGTGCTCAAGGAGGGCGGTGTGCTCGCGGAGGGCGGTGTGCTCGCGGAGGGCGGTGTGCTCACGGAGGGCCGTGTGCTCACAGAGGGTAGTATGAGGGCCAGGGAGGTGTCAGCAGGTAACCGTGCTTCCATACTGTTATGTCCACGTCTCTGGAGCTGGATTTACCATGCAAATGACATGAGGGTTTTTATTTCAAACTCGAGTTTGGACCAACACCTTTCCAGCTCCCCAGCATGGTGGGTACGGAGAGTGTGGCAGGGAGCCCTGAGAGGATTTATTTATTTGTTATGTATACAGTATTCTGTCTACATGTATGCCTGCAGGCCAGAAGAGGACACCAAATCTCATTACAGATGGCTGTGAGCCACCATGTGGGCTCTGGAAATTGAACTCAGGATCTCTGGAAGAGCAGTCAGTTCTCTTAACCTCTGAGCCATCTCTCCAGCCCAGGGAGGATAGAACTTTTAAAGGGGAAACGCCGTAATCAGGGGAGTTCATGTCCTGTTGCCTTGGAACTGGCTAAGGAAGGCATAGGGTAAGGTAGTTTCTGAAGCCATTGGTCAGTTTTGGGGCACAAAAACCTAACAAAGAGCCATAAATTACTGACAAGGCATGTTCAAGGACAGGACGCCTCCCAAGAACATCTGGACCTCGTTAAATCTTATGGCCCTGCTCCCTAGCTCCGTAATTGGCCATTTTTAGGGCATCTGTTCAAGTTTCTGCTATGGCAGCTCATTTCTGGAGCTGATCTGCTCTCCCCCCCAGCTCGTTATGTGGCTTAAGATGAAGCCCCTTCTTTAAAATGGAGTTTGCAAAGTCAGGTCCTCACAGTGCCAGCCTTACGACCTTCCTGTGAGCCCCAAGAATCCCTCAGTGTAAGGAGAGAAAGAGTTCCAAAGAGCCAGCCTCCAACTGCACGTGCACACCATGTGTGTGCATTCTCTCTCTCTCTCTCTCTCACACACACACACACACACACACACACACACACACACACACACACACACCACATGTACTCAGAGTAAGCACATGGAAAAAGGGAACCGGGCCTGGAGAGAGCGCTTGGCAGGTTAGAGCACTGACTGCTCTTCCAGAGGACCCGGATTCATTTCCCAGCACCCACATGAAGGTTCAAACATTTTTAACTACAGTTCCGGGGGATCCCACACCCTCTTCTGGCCTCCATCGGGACCAGGCATGCGCAAAGCACACAGACATGCATGCAAACAAACCATCCATATACAGAACAAAAATAAAGAGAAAACCTTAAAAAATAAGTCACTACTAGGGCTGAGGTGTCACACAGAGAGAGGTACAATACTTCTCTCGAGTCTGTGAGGCCTGAGATTGAGTCCTCAGCACTTACAGACTAACAAGCCTAGCTAAATGCACACATGCATACATCCAGAGTTGAGTGTCCTACAGAGGAGACAGGAAATCCCATTGGCAGACTGCAGCCTGGCCTGCTGAGGCACAACTTTGCTCAGAGCCCAGCCTGTTCCAAGACTAGATGCAGAACCCTTACCGGTCGGGTGCTCTATGCTGTGTGGGTTGGTTGGAAAAAAGAGGTCAGTCCAAGCTGAAATTTTAAGGCCTCTGATGAACTGAGCCCCGAACGGCCATATGAAGGCATATTTATTGACTGCCACATGAAGTTGTTCTGGGTCAAGTATTTCTTCACACCAAGATCCCTAATCTGGTCTATAGGTCCCTCTAAAGGAGAGCATCGCGTGCCCTGTGACTTTAGTCCTTTACGGCCTACTGTTTGCAGTACCCAGCAATCCAAGAGCCTCAGGTGTGCCAAAGGCTTCTTGTGACCAGTCATGCAGACGTCGCAACACCCTGTCATAAAAACAGTTCCACAAATCCCAGAAAACAATCGCAGTTTTCCACAAAGATTCCTTCCTGTTTTCTACAAGGATTCCTCAAGGTTAAAGCACTTCTAGAAAACAACATTCATTCTTCATTCTACTGTTTCCCTGGATCCAGTGAAAATTCTTCATTCCCATGTCTGCCGCAGATACAGCGACTCTGCTAATTCCTACAAAACCTTCCTCCCGCCACAGCACAGATCAGCAAGGCCCCCATCTTCCCGGTCTTCTTCTGAAGCTGCTTCCCGCAGAGCGTTATGGGTGGATGGGTGGGGGCTGGGCAGTATTCCTGCTTTGCCAGAGGACCACAGGACCTACCTCAGGGTCTAAACAGAGGAACCTTGAGATAGGAGGGAGGGTCTGTCCCAGGAGTCAGAGGTGGGTGGGATCTCCAGAGCCAGGAGGCAACATTGCTGCTGCAGGGAATGTCATTAATAGCTCTGGCAGGCAAGTGTTGATTAGTAGTTATCAGTGCCCCGGACAGACAGGCCACAGCATAGATGGGCTCTGAGGAGTGAAACCGAGCCCAAGTGGCTGAAGTGGAATCTTTTTTGCACCTTTCTGAGAGTGAGAAAGGTTTCACAGAAAGTCCCTGCAGCCAGGCTCTGGTTCACAGGCAGTAGGCAGGGAAGTGAGAGGCAAGGAGAGCTGCTTGTGTGGACATTTATACCCACTTCAAGGTGATGTGAAGTGAACTGACTTCCCAGGTGATGGGTCCTGCCTACCCCAACCCTACCACTAAGTTCACTCAGCAGGGCGTCTGCAGGTGTCTTTGAAAGCGGCTGCTAAGGCCTGAGCAGACTTTTTACAGTCAGAACTGGGGGAGGGGTTGATACAGAGCTTATGGGCCAACCAGTCCAGCTGAGCTTCGGGTTCCAGGTTCAGTGAGAGACCCTGCCTCAAAACAAAACAACTCAAGGTGAGAGAAAGAACTCTGGCTACAATAGGGTCTGCAGGAGTCCAGAGACGCTGGTGTCCACCAGGTCTATAGGGTCTGCAGGAGTCCAGAGACGCTGGTGTCCACCAGGTCTATAGGGT
>NW_004949112.1:2146317-2147233 GCF_000317375.1 Microtus ochrogaster
CTGCAGGAGTCCAGAGACGCTGGTGTCCACCAGGTCTATAGGGTCTGCAGGAGTCCACGGACGCTGGTGTCCACCAGGCCCTCAGGAGGAAGCTGTCGTTTGCCTTTTCAGGAGTAGAACAGGTTCACTGGGGCCAGATGGACCCACGGTGGCAGGACTTGCTTGGACCTTGACTGCATTGGCAAGATTGGATAAAGTCAGGCCCAGACAGCGTCTGGTGTCCTTATCCTAGAGGAGGGTTTCAGATAAAGCCAGTCTCCCCAGTTAATGGTGAGGGGCACTCCAGAGAAACTGATCTCAAGCCTGGGGCTGTGGTTATCCTGGGCCTCAGATATGACACGTGGAGTCTAGGGTTCATTGAGAGACCTGTGTGCTGGACAGTACTCAGAGGCCAAAGGGGCTACACAGTTCACAGTAGCACAGAGTTTATCTATTTATTATTATTTTGTTTTATTTTTCGAGACAGAGTTTCTCTGTGTAGCCCTGGCTGTCCCAGAATTGCTCTGTAGGCCAGGCTGGCCTCACACTTACAGATCTGACTATCTTTGCCTCCCAAGTGCTGAGACTAAAGGCATGTGCCCCCAGCACCCAGCCAGAATTTCTTTTAGATGTGTTAGTTGTTTTTATTTTATGTGTGGGGGTGATTTGCTTGCACATGTGTCTGTGTACCACGTGCATACCTGTCACCAACTAAAGCTAGAAGAGGGGGGACTCAGCTCCCCTGGAACTGGAGTCACAGATGGTTGGGGGGTGCCATGTGGATGCTAGGAATGGAACTAAGGTTCCAGGAGGAATAGCCAGGGCCATTTCTCCAGTCCCTTAATATAGGATCTTTTGTTTTGTTTTGTTTCGAGACAGGGTTTCTCTGTGGCTTTGGAGCCTGTCCTGGAACTAGCTCTGTAGACCAGGCTGGTCT
>NW_004949112.1:2147588-2148183 GCF_000317375.1 Microtus ochrogaster
ATATAGGATCTTAAAAGTATTACTGGAAGGCCAAGTGTGGTGGAGCACGCCTTTAATCCTAGTGCTTAGGAGGCAGAGGCAGGTGGATCTCTGAGTTCAAGGCCAGCCTGGTCTACAGAGTGAGCTCCAGGATAACCAGGGCTACACAAAGAAATCCTGTCTCGAAAAACCAAATCAAACCAAATCAACAATGACAAAAACAAAAGAAAACAACTACAACCACAGAGCTCTGTTGGCTAGAGAACTGGCTTGGGGTGACACACTTGTTGAGGAAAGGTGAGGACCAGAGTTTGGGCCCCAGAACCCATACAAGATGGTCAGGCTAGGTGGCCTTCCTGTAATCTCAGCACCGGGGGCTTCAGAGAGAGGGGATCACAGAGTAAGCTGGTCAGCTAGACTGGCCGGAACCGGTAAGCTCTGGATTCAGTAAGAGACCCCACTCCGGTTAAATGGAGAGCCATCAAGGACAACACCTGATGCTAACTCCAGGCCTCCACAACTGCATATATCAGCATGTGCACCCACACACGAACATGAGTGCACACATGCAAACAGACAGACATGCATGACTGTTACATGTGCGCGCAGGGAAAGT
>NW_004949112.1:2148283-2151308 GCF_000317375.1 Microtus ochrogaster
TTTTTTTTTTTTTTTTTTGGTTTTTCGAGACAGGGTTTCTCTGTGGCTTTGGAGCCTGTCCTGGAACTAGCTCTGTAGACCAGGCTGGTCTCAAAGGGAAAGTTCTTTCAAGACTTCCGCTGGCCCTCTAGATTAACACTCTCAGCTTGTGGGTTGTGACCCCTTGGAGGTCAAACAACCCTTTCACAGGGGTCACATATCAGACATTTATATTATGATTCATAGCAGTAGCAACATTACAGCTATGGAGTAGCAACAAAAATAATTTGAAGGTTTTGTGGTCATCGCAACATGAGGGTCCAGCATTAGGGAGGTGGGGAAGCACTGGTCTAGGTCTTTCCAGAAAGCTGAGTGTGACAGGCTGCATGAAGAGCCCTCTCTCCCTGGGTGGAGTGCAGCCCAAGGCGAGTATGTTCGCTCTTTTCTTTTTCTCCTCTCTCCCTCTTTCTTTTTTGTTTTTTTTTCAGATAGGGTTTCTCTGTCTAGCTTTGGAGCCTGTCCTGGACCTAGCTCTGTAGACCAGGCTGGCTTCGATGGAACTCACAGATGCCTCTCCCTCTACGTCCAGAGTGCTGGTTAAAGGTGCGGGCCAATGTCTGACTGACCCAGGAGCTCTCGTGGTCCAGGCTCCTTTGAACTGCTTCCACCTCCTGAGTGCCAGGATTGTAGGTGTGTGCCACCTTTTCACTTGGGTTCTGGATATCAAACACCCTTCTTCATGTTTGCACTGCAAGCATTTTGCCAACGACCATCCTCCCAGCCACACACAGTTTCAGCCGTGAAGGTTGATTGAGACTGCTGTGGAGTTACTCTGTGGGAGACAGGAGGGACCCTTGTCTTCCCTTAACTGTTCCTCTTCCAGAGAGACAAGCTCTGGGTGACGCTGGGTCTTGTTGACTACGTGGCTTCCTTTGGATCACAAGGGCTGTGTATCATGGGCCACTTCTGTCTCTAGTCTGGAGGAGAGGTGACTTATCAGAGCTGTAGGGCCCTTTCCATGGGGACCCATGGCCCCCGAATCCTGGATAGCTTCAGAGGACAAGGGTCAAAATACTGGCTGGCCTCTTTGACTTGCTAAGGTCTATGTTCTTTTAAATACCAGGAGACAGGATCCCCAGTCTTGAAGAGGAAATAATGAATTTTAGTTTTGGCTGGCTTGGTGCTAGCTGTGTAGACCAGGCTGGACTTGAACCCACAGAGATCTGTAACAGGCTTTCTTTTGGGCCACCAACCAGCTCCCAAATCATGACCCACAGACTTACTCTTAGTTATGAACGCTTGGCCTTATCTTATGCTGGTCCCACTTGCTTTTGTAAATTAATTTAACCTATTTCTCTTCATCTACGCTTTGCATTGGGACTTTTTACCTTTCTTTCATTCTGTCCTGCTCCCGAGTCTGGCTGGTGGCTGAACCTAGGTGTCTCCTCTTTCTCCTTGTTCTCTAGATTCCTGCTACTTACTCTCTCTGCCCACCAGCCCTGCCTGTCCCTCCACTGCCTAGCTATTGGCCATTCAGCATTTTATTAAACCAATCAGGTGCCTTAGGCAGGCAAAACAACACAGCTTTACATAGTTAAAGTAATATTCCATAACAGAGATCTGCTGCCTCTGCCTCCCAAGTGCTGGGATTAAAGGCGTGTGCCATCATCGCCCGGCTTCCTTCTTTTTTTTTTTTATATTTATTTATTTATTATGTATACAATATTCTGTCTGTGTATATGCCTGAAGACCAGAAGAGGACACCAGACCCCATTACAGATGGTTGTGAGCCACCATGTGGTTGCTGGGAATTGAACTCAGGACCTTTGGAAGAGCAGGCAATGCTCTTAACCTCTGAGCCATCTCTCCAGCCCCCTTCTTTTTTTTTTAATAATGTATTTATTTATTTTGTTTGTTTGTTTGGTTTTTTTTTTTTTCGAGACAGGGTTTCTCTGTGGCTTTGGAGCCTGTCCTGGAACTAGCTCTGTAGACCAGGCTGGTCTCGAACTCACCGAGATCCGCCTGTCTCTGCCTCCCGAGTGCTGGGATTAAAGGCGTGCCCCACCATCTTCCGGCTTATTTTGTTTTTTTAAAGACAGTATCTTTGTGTAGCACAGCTGTCCTGGAACTCGCTCTGTAGATCAGGCTGGCCTTGAACTAAGAGATCTGCCTGCCTCTGCCTCCAGAGTGCTGGGGTTAAAGGTGTGCACCACCACCACCACCATCGCACAATTAATGTATTTATCTTTATTTTATGTGCAGTGGTGGTTTGCTTTCATGAATGTCTGTGAGGATGTTGGATCCCCTAAAACTGAAGTTGCAGTTGGTTGTGTGCCACCATGGGGGTGCTTGGAACTGAATCCTTGTCCTCTGGAAGAGCAGCCAGTGCTCTCAACTGCTGAGCCATTGCTCCAGCACCCAGAGGCTGTTCTGAAAGGGGCGAGGAAGAGGGGGCTGGTATGAGTAAATGTTCTTATGGCCAGTCCTGCTGATCTGAGGGTGTCCCCAGGGTCCAAGCTGGAGGAGAGAACCAACTGTTGCGGTTGTCTTCTGGCCTCTGCACATCGGCCATGGCGGGCTTGGCTCCCCCCCCCCTCCCGCCCGTTCCCCAGGGCTGGCATGCTTCCCCCCACTCCATAAGTCCGCCTTGGTGGGCCTGCCGCCCCCATAATTAACATAATACAAAAGGGGCTGAGAGGGAGAAAGACAAAGGCTGAACTGTAGAATCCTGTTCGGTGGAGACCTATGGACCAGGGATGGCCAGCTGGATGGTAAGCTGGGTATTTGGAACAGGTCAGCCACAGAGAAAGTTGTTGTAGAATATTACTTTAAATATATAAAGGTGTGTTAAATTCGTTTATACTGCATTTTTAATTATGTAAAGATATGTTGCTGTTACATCTTGCCTGCCTAAGGCACCTGATTGGCCTAATAAAAATCTGAACGGCACCGGGCAGTGGTGGTGCACGCCTTTAATCCCAGCACTTGGGAGGCAGAGGCAGGCGGATCTCTGTGAGTTCGAGACCAGCCTGGTCTACAGAGCTAG
>NW_004949112.1:2151753-2153915 GCF_000317375.1 Microtus ochrogaster
AAAAAAAAAAAAAAAAAACAGAGAAACCCTGTGTGGAAAAACCAAACCAACCAACCAAACAAACAAAAACTCAACAACAAAAGACAATAAAAATATGGGACTAATAAAAAAAAGCTAAAAAAAAAAGAGCTAGACAAGCGTCCTAAGATAAGACAGAACATTCATAATTAATATTAAGTCTCCATGTCATGGGGGCTGGTGGCCCGAGAAAGCCTGTTCCAGAAGGGGACACATCCAGAGATCCCCTCCTGGCCACCTTGTGTAGTGGAAAGATGTTCTCTGAAGGGGTGAGGGTTGCTAGGTGTGGTGGTACACCTTTCATTCCAGTCCGAGAGGCAGAGGCAGGCCAGCCACTGAGAATTTTGAGGCCAGCCACTGGCCTACAGAGAGTTCCACCCAGGCTGCATAGTGATACCGTGTGTCTCAGGTAGAGAAACAGTAAAGAAATGAGAAAGACGGGGCCAGGAGACGGCTCAGCAGGTGAAGAGTCTTCTGAAGAGCCCTGATGAGCTGAGCTCACCCCTGGGACTCACAGGTAGGAAAGAAGCAGACCCGTGAAACTACCCTCTGACCACCACCGTCGCTGTGGTGTGTGTACTTGTACACACGTTTCTTTTTTTTTTTTTTTTGCTTTCTTTTTTTTTTGTACACACATTTCATAAGCACACAGTAACAGTTACAAATAAAACTTTAATAAATTAGTAAGTAAGCTTTTGGAGACCAAGGAAGTGGTTCAGTGAGTAAAACGCTTGCTACGCTCACATAGGGCCCGAGTTCAATCCTGGAGTCTACAGAAGACAATGTGTTCCTGGAAATCGTTCTGCGACACACACACACACACACACACACACACACACACACACACACACACACTGTGCGCACGGTGCTGATAATAAGTTAAATTTAAACAGCTTCAGCAGTGAGACATTGAACGTGTGTGCTGAGGATGAGTGTGGAGGGTGTGCAGAGAGGCCCGGATGTCTTCTGTATTTTCTGATGCAGCGTCCCTCACTGAACCTGGAGTTTGCCATTTTTGCTAGTCACCAAGTTGATCAGCAAGCTCCAGGTATCTTCCTGGCCTCTCCACCCCAGTTCTGGGGAAACAGATGAGTGTTAATGCATCTGGCTTTTTATGTGTGTGCAAAGAATCCAAATTCAGATCCTCAGATTTGCTTACGAGATACTACTTTTGGACCATCTGCCAGACACTACCCATTTGATGTGGGATTCCCCTCTATTTGCTATGAATATGTTTTTGTTACCATTAGTTAGTAAAGAAGCTGTTTTGGCCAATGACTTAGCAAAGTCAGGCAGAAATCCGAACAGAGTTAAAGAGAGAAAGTAGGCAAGAGTCAGAGAGAATCTGAAGAAGAAAGATGCCAGCCAGAACTTTACCTGGTAAGTCTTGTGGCAATACACAGATTAATAGAAATGGGTTAATTCAAGATGTAAGAGCTAGTTTAGAAATACGCCTAAGTCATTGGCTGAATAGGGCTGTAATTAATATAGTTTCTGTGCCTGGGCAGCCAGGAATGCAATGGCAGACTCCCTTACACCCACTGAACCATTCCCCCAGACTTTCCAACTGATAGTTCTTTCTATAGACCAGGCTGGTCTCAAACTAACAGAGATGCTAACTTCCTCTGCCTCCTGAGTCCTGGTGTTAGAGGTGTACAGTGTTATTTCTTTTCATTTTAAACTGGAGAAATGAACTTTGGGTTCTGGGAGTCACACTCATGAAGCTTTGGTTATGAAGCTTGCCCTTTAATGACTGAGCTATATTTCCATGTCTTTACTTTTTTAATACTTATTTATTTTTGGCTGAAGAGACGGTTAGGCAGTTAAAAGCATCAGCTGCTCTTCCAGAGCTGGTTCAGGTCCCAGCACCCACATGACCCATTACCCACAGCTGACAACTGTCTGTAACTCCAGTTCCAGGGGATCCAGCACCTCACACAGACACACATGCAGGCAAAACTCCTATGCACGTAAAATAAAAATAAATTAATAAAAATATATTTATTTACTTTAAAAAACTTTTTAAAATTGATATTTATTGAGCTCTACATTTTTCTCAGCTCCCCTCCCTGCCTCTCCCCTCCCCTCTTCAATCCTCCCCCAAGGTCCCTCTCAAAAAAAAAAAAAAAAAACAGAGAAACCCT
>NW_004949112.1:2154806-2159332 GCF_000317375.1 Microtus ochrogaster
GGCTGTACTCCATTTTTTTGGGCTTTTTTTTTTTTCGAGACAGGGTTTCTCTGTGGTTTTGGAGCCTGTCCTGGAACTAGCTCTTGTAAACCAAGCTGGTCTCGAACTCACAGAGATCCACCTGCCTCTGCCTCCCAAGTGCTGGGATTAAAGGCGTGCGCCACTACCACCCGGCGTACTCCATTTTTTTTTTATTGGATTATGTGATCTTTTGGTGTCCAATTTCTTGAGTTCTTTGTATATTTTGGAGATCAGACCTCTGTCTGATAGAACCAAACACAATTGGGAAAAAAAAAGTGAAGATCTTTTCCCATTATGTAGGCTGTAGGCTGTAGTTTTGTCTTGTTGATTGTGTCCTTTGCTTTACAGAAGCTTTTCAGTTTCAGGAGGTTCCATTTATTAATTATTTCTCTCAGTGTCTGTGCTGCTGGGGTTATATTTAGGAAGTGGTTCCCTATGCCAATGGTTTCAAGTGTACTTTCCACTTTCTCTTCTATAAGGTTCAGTGTGGCTGGCTTTATGTTGAAGTCTTTGATCCATTTGGACTTGAGTTTTGTGCATGGTGATAGATATGGTCTATTTTCATTTTTCTACATGTTGATATCCAGTTATGCCAGCACCACTTGTTAAATATGCTTCCTTTTTTTTCTATTTGATTTTTTTTTTGCTTCTTTATCAAAGATCAGGTATTCTAAGATGTGTGGATTGATATCTGGGTCTTCTATTCGGTTCCATTGGTCCTCCTGTCTGTTTTCAACACCAGGCTGTTTTCAGTACTGTAGCTCTGTAGTAGAGTTTGAAGTTGGATTTTGATGCCTCCAGAAGTTCTTTTATTGTACAGGATTGTTTTGGCTATCCTGGGTTTTTTGCTTTTCCATATGAAGTTGAGTGTCATTCTTTCAAGGTCTTTGAAGAATTTTGTTGGGATTCTGAGGGCATTGTGTTGAACCTGTAGATTGTTTTTGGTAAGATTGCCATTTTTACTGAATGTTATGTGGCAAGAGGACATTTTTTGGGTCCAGTCTATTTGGTGTTCTGTAAGCTTCTTGTATCTTCATAGGCATATCTTTCTTTAAGTAGGGAAAGTTTTTTTTTTAAAGATTTATTTATTTATTATGTGTACAGTATTCTCAGTATTCTGTCTGCATGTATGCCTGCAGGCCAGAAGAGGGCATCAGATCCCATTACAGATGGTTCTGAGCCACCATGTGGTTGCTGGGAATTGAACTCAGGACCTTTGGAAGAACATGAAGTGCTCTTAACAACTGAGCCATCTCTCCAGCCCCGAAAGTTTTCTTCTATGATTTTGTTAAATCTATTTTCTGTGCTTCTGAGCTGAACTTCTCCTTCTTCTATACCTATTATTCTTAGGTTTGGCCTTTTCATGGTGTCCCATATTTCCTGGATATTTTGGGTTAAGCTTTTGTTAGATTTAATGTTTTCTTTAACTGATGAGTCTTTTTACTCTATTGTATTGTCAGCACTTGAAATTTTCTCTGTCTCTTGTATTCTGCTGTTCATGCTTGCATTTGTGGTTCCTGACCTTTTGCTCAAGATTTCTCTTTCTGCCGGGCGGTGGTGGCGCACGCCTTTAATCCCAGCACTCGGGAGGCAGAGGCAGGCGGATCTCTGTGAGTTCGAGACCAGCCTGGTCTACAACAGCTAGTTCCAGGATAGGCTCCAAAACCACAGAGAAACCCTGTCTCGAAAAACCAAAAAAAAAAAAAAAAAAAGATTTCTCTTTCTATAATTCCTTGTTTCTGTTTAAGTTTTCAAATCCTGAATAGTTTCTTTTATATGTTTGATTTTTTTTCTTGGTTTTCTTTAAGTGATTTGATGATATCTTCCAATTTTTTGTTTGTCTTTTTCTCAATTTCTTTAAGGGAATTTCTCACTTCATCTTTAAGAATTTCTAACAATCTCTTGAAGTTATTTTTTAGTTAATTTTCTTCTGGTTCATCCATATTTGGTTGTTCAGGTCCTGTTGGTTTTACTGGTGTTGTGCTGCTCTTTGTGGTATAGCATGTGATCTTACCTTTTCTACTCATCTTTTCCTCTAATAGGTGTGGTTGGGGTTGTCTGAGATTCTGTTGAATAATCTTCTAGGTGCCAGTGAATCCAAAGCTCAGTTGGTTGTTCCTCGTGGTACAGTCAGGGTCACAGTTCTAGTTACCCCGTTGGTTACTCCTGTTTCTGGAGATGTCTCAGGGCTCCTGTGCTTTGCTCTGCTCCCTTGCTGCAGTCTCAGGCCTACTTTGGCCTAGGCTGCTGGCTTTGATCTGTTTCTGTAAATCCTGGTCTGGATCCCATCCTGCAGAAGTCCCTGGCTTGGAGTTGAACATGTTCTGGTGGAGATCGCTGACTCTGGATCTGGTCCTATTTACTTTATCGATTTTACAACCCAACCACAATTTCTCCTCCCTCCTCTCCTCATAGTTTCTCCTGCCACACCTCCCACCTCCCTACCTCTGCCATCCACTCCTCCTCATCCCTTTCTATTCATAAAAGGGCAGGTCTCCCATGGATATCAGCCAGCCATGGTATAACAGATTGCAGTGAGACTAGGCACCTCCTCTTCTGTTGAGGCTAGATGAGGAGGAAAGGCCCCAAAGCAGGCAACACAGTCAGTGCCATGGAAGCTCCCTGGATAGAACCAAACACAATTGGGAAAAAAAAAAGTCAATGTAATGATTCCTAATGGTACTCTGCTATACTCATAGGTTGGTGCCTAGCCCAGCTGTCATCAGAGAGGCTTCACCCAGCAACTGATGGAAACAGATGCAGAGACCCACAGCCAAACATTAGGTCAAGCTCAAGGAATTCTGCTGAAGAAAGGGAGGAAGGATTGTAGGAGCCACAGGGGTCAAGGACATCACAAGAAAACCCACAGAAACAACCAACTTGGACTCAGAGAGGCTCAGAGACACTGAATCAGGTCCCGATGACGATATTATGTGTCTGAAGGTTGAGTCAGAGGAGATAAAACTTGTTAGGTTCTGCTGAAGATGTACCCTCCACTGAAGAGGCATTTCTAGATGGTATAAACTTTCCCTAACACCAGGGGTGAGACCCAGGCTCACAGCGCTGACTTGACGGAGCTGGGCCTTAGACTGGTCATCCCCTGGGGATGATGGCCTCCAGTCTCACGGAAGAGAAGCTCAGCACCAAATGAACTCAATGCCTCAGACTGCAGTGATCTCAAAGCAAGATTGATGAACTAGAACTGGCCACCAACAGGTCGCGGAGGAGCTGGGGAACCTGTTTGGGAGGAGCTGGCATGATGCCCATCAACTGCCTCCTCCCGCAGTGGAGGCCGAGAGGAAATGCTGGCCCAGGAAGAGAAAGGAGATGTAGGTGGTCGAGTGCTCAGGCAGCAAGTGCCACAGAAGTTGAGCGTGGTGGTTGTGGCGTTAGTTCTCATCAGTTTGACAAAAGCTAAGGTCATCTGGGAAGATGGAACCTCAGCTGAGACAATGATCCATCTGATCTGCCTGTGGGGGCATCTTTTTGATTTTTGTTTGATGTCAGAGGCCCAGCCCTCTTGGGCAGTGCCATCCCTGGGCAGGGAGCAGCCTTCCTCTATGGTCTCTGCATCAGCCCCTGCCTCCAGGTTTCCTGCTAGAGTTCTTGTCCGGACTTCCCATCATGAAGGGATGTGAAAGATGAAACAAAGCCTTTCCTCCCCAGGTTGCTTTTGGTTGTGGCTTTTACCACAGCAGCAGATGGCAGAGTGCCACTCACTCTAATACTGCACTTGGGGAAGACTCAGGGTGAACCTGGGCTACAGGGGAGCCTTTCTCAAAACAAGAAGAAGTGAGAGAAGAGAAAAGACAGTTTCCTCTAGAGGAGCTGCCACTGTCAGTCACACCACTCTGAGGGCAGGAAGAAAGTGTCCCCTTACCCTTGCGGCTACAATGAGCCATCACCAAAGTGTCCCTCGGCCAGTGCCTGTGTGCAATTATAACCTACAGCTCTTTACAAGAGGCTGAAAGGAACCCCTCAGCCGCTTGCACCCTGTGAGGGGACAGCAGCCCAGGATAACAGCCTGGTCACCCTCTGGTCTCTTTAGAGAGTGAATAAGAGCTCCCTAGGAAGAAGTCAAAGGAAGAGAGGTTCCATTCAGGTCACAAAATACCATTCCAGGCACAGCACTGACAGGCTAGGCTGTGAGTTCACCAAGACAGCAGAAGGCTGTGGTAGTTTATTAGATAGGCTGAGCTGAAGCCACAGTGGGAAGTTAAAGAGACAATGCCTGTAGAGGTGATCTCAACTTTTAACACCCCCTCCCCAAAAAGATAGAAAAACCAAAAAACTAGCTATGGAGTCTGTTCTGGAACTCACTCTGTAGACCAGGCTGGCCTTGAACTCAGAGATCCGCTTGCCTCTGCCTCCCACCCAGCCCCAAGTTTTGTGCTTTCATTGCTGTAATAAACACCATGACCAGCCGGGCGGTGGTGGCGCACGCCTTTAATCCCAGCACTTGGGAGGCAGAGGCAGGTGGATCTTTGTGAGTTCGAGACCAGCCT
>NW_004949112.1:2161413-2171130 GCF_000317375.1 Microtus ochrogaster
AAAAAAAAAAAAAAAAAAAAAAAAAGAGATTGCACAAGGGCACAAAGACAGCTTTTCACTGTGAACAAAGGTTCTGGAAGTTTTGTGTCCCATGTTTCCATATGGGGAAACAGAAAGGCCGGGACTTGATGGTGGGCATTAACATAGCTGATTGCTGTGTTCTGATCTCTCTACACAGAAGGCCATTGTCTCCAATGCCTCGGCTGTACAGCAAATGCTAACTGTGCTGTGACTCTCAGCTGTCTGGAGAATGGAGACTCTGGGTGAGAGGCAGCTTTGGTTTCCCTGTCAGTTTTCTTCCTTCCTTCCTTTCTCCCTTCCCTCCCACCTTCCCTCCCTTTCTTCAACAGGGTCCTTTGTAGCCAGCCTGGTTTCAAATTCACTATGTAGCTGAAAAGATGACTTTGAACTCCTGATCCTTTTGCCTTCAGAGGACTCAGACCACAAGCATGCTTCACCAGGCCTGGTGCAGTCCCCACACTTGCAAGGCAAACACTGACTAGTTATCCTCCTAGCCCATGGGAGGCCTGTAATCCCAGCACTTAAGAGCTGGAGGCAGGAGGATCAGGAGTTTCCAGTCAGCCTGGGTTGTGTGAGTCCCTGTCTTGCCGCGCCCCCCCCCCCCCCCGCGCCCCCTCAAACACACAGAATTCAAACCATTTGGAGAGGAGGTCAAGACAGCAGCCTGGTTGACTTTCTACTCTCCCTTAACACAGCTTTCTCAGATCTATTTATTTTATTTCTGCCTGCACGTATGCATGTGCCCCACGTTCCTTCCTGGTGTTCCGGGAAATAAGAAGTTGACCCACCAGCCAACCACTCATGGCTTACTCAGCCTCCCTCTGCACCTGTCTGTGGACTTGGTTAGCCCAGGTTGGCCTTGAACTCCTGGCCTCCTGAGTGCTGGGATTACAAGCACAGGCTACCGCCAATCCCCCTTCTACTTAACTGTCTGTCTGCCTGTCAGCCTGCCGACTAGTGTCCATATTTCTGTGTCCTGGCAAGATCTTAGGTGGGCAGCAGGGTGGGACAGGGCCTGATAGAAAGTTCTGTGTACAGAGAGAGTCTGCAAGGGGGCCTGGGCTGCCTCAGGGGTTCACAGGAAAGTAATGCCAGCAGACTACAGCTGGAAGAGGCCTTAGCCAAACCTGGGGCATTAGGCAACCACTCCCTGACTGAGCCACACCCCCAGCCTACAAATCCTGGGGAGTCTTAAAGCAACAGGCCTCGTGCAGGCCTTTCCAAGCCTGTGAGTCCACTAGGAAAACCCTAAACATGGAAGCTGCTCAGGGAGGCAGGCTAAACTGGCTATTGCCCCAGAAGACTTCCAACCAAAATACCAGTAAAGTAGAAGGAGGTTCTAGAGAGGCTGGGCAGAGGCCCAGGGGCGTGCCTAGCAGCTAGGGGGTGGAGCTGGATGCCCTCAGAGTTCCACAGTTCTGTGTACTGACAGGATGTAAGAAAACCAGGGGCTCCAGGCAGAGGCTCCGCAAGCTGCAGGCAAAGAGGGAAGCAGGCTTCTGCGAGCCATACTGGCCCAGGCTGAGGGTCGGAGGAGGAGGCCGAGGCCTGGGTTCCTAGGTTTGAGGGGCCAGCACTCCAGGGTCTGTGGGAGGAGGCTGGGGCCTGTACCTCTGGGTCTGAGAGAGGAGGCTGGGGCCTGGACTCCTGGGTCTGAGGGAGGAGGCTGGGGCCTGGAACCTGGGTCTGAGGGAGGAGGCTGGGGCCTGGAACCTGGGTCTGAGGGAGGAGGCTGGGGCCTGGACTCCTGAGGGAGGAGGCTGGGGCCTGGACTCCTGAGGGATAGAGAAGGGGCTGGGGTCTGAGGGAGGAGAGCAGGAACTTGGGCACTTGAGCCTGAGGGAGGAAGGCTGGGCATAGATTTTTGGGTCTGAGGGAAGAATTCATGCACCTGGACCCCTGGGTCTATGGTATAGGGTGAGGTCTGAACCTCTGGGTATGAGGGAAGAGGATAGGGCCTGGAGCTTTAGATCTGAGGGTGGAGAAAAGGAAATAGCAGAAGTCTGAGAAAAATTTTGGTCTATCTAGTTCTGTAACTAATTAACTAAAGTGGATCAAATGAGGAGGTGAAAGTTCACACAAGAGCGGGCACTCCTGTCATCTTGGACTGGGTCCTCATCCCACCACCCAGCGTCCTGGTCAATGCAGAGTCTACGGGGACCTTGTGAAGAATCAGCAAGGCTGGGTCCAGAGGAGTCACGTGTCCCTCCCACTTCAGGTCGCCCAGTCAGGATGGGGATGCCCCAGCCCTGGGTCCTCAGCCTCTTGCTGGTCCTCCTGCCTCGGACCTGGGGTGCAGGTAAGAGGCCGCCTGGATCTGGAGTAAGCACAGAGGTTGGGAGGAGAGCCGGAGAGTGGAAAAGAGCCAAGCCGGGAGGCGGTGGTGGCGCACGCCTTTAATCCCAGCACTCTGGAGGCAGAGGCAGGCGGATCTCTGGGAGTCAGTTCCAGTACAGCCAGGACTACACAGAGAAACCCTGTGTTGATGAACCAAAAAAGAGAGAGAGAATAAACAGCTTTTCCTGTGGCCCTCCTGGAAATCTCACCGTAGACATCTTTCCTCAGCTTTTGAGTCAAATACACATGACAGTAGTGGGGTATCTGTTCCTCCTTTTCTGGGTCTCTGTTTCTGTCCATCCGTCTCTCCCTCCTGGGTCTGTTTTCCCCTCTCTCCGTAAGACCACTGCTGCTCAGACCGAGTTGAGTTTTTCACTGTGCATCTCAGTGGGGTGTAACCCATGCCTTACTACCTCCCCCTCTTTCCTCCGCACAGAGACCCGGCCCCCACTGCTGTACCACCTCACAGCTGTGTCCAACCCATCCAAGGGGGTTCCTTCCTTCTGGGCCACAGGCTGGCTGGGACCTCAGCAGTATCTGAGCTACAACAGCCTGCGGCAGGAGGCTGAGGCCTGCGGTGCCTGGATGTGGGAAAGCCAAATGTCCTGGTATTGGGAGAAGGAGACTGTGGATCTGAAAAGCAAAGAACAGCTCTTCCTGGATGCCATCAAAACCCTGACAACCCATGTCAATGTGCCTCAAGGTGGGGTGGCCAGGAACTGAGGAAGGAGGCTGGGTTGAGAAAGGAGGCTGGAGCCCTAGGTCTGAAGGAGAGGGTGAGGTCTGAAGCCCTAGGAATAAGTGTGAGGGCTGAGTCTGAGCCTTTAGGTCTGAGGGAGGAGGCACAGGAAGGCTGCCTTTGCCCTCAGCCTGCTCACCTGTGTCTTGGTGTCTAGGTAACTTCACACTGCAGGGCCTGCTGGGCTGTGAACTGGCCCCCGACAATTCCTCATTGCCCACGGCTGTGTTTGCCCTCAATGGTGAGGAGTTTATGGCGTTCGACCCAAGCATCCGCAACTGGACTGGGGAGTGGCCTGAGACAGAGATCGTCGGCAATCTGTGGCTGAAGCAGCCTGAGGTGGCCAAGATGGAGAGCGAGTTCCTGCTGACTTCCTGTCCTCAGCGGCTGCTAGGCCACCTGGAGAGGGGCCTTCAGTACCTGGAGTGGAAGGGTGAGCCATCTCCTGCCCGTGCCCGGGGTCCTCCTGCTCAGTGCAGGAACTGTTTAAGACTAGGACTCATGTAGCTCAGCCTAGCCACTATGTAGCATGATCCTCCTGCCTTCTTCCAAGTGCTGGTGCCTCACCCAACTAATTGTTCGTAGACCAGGCTGGCCTTGAACTCACAGTGAACCGCCAGCCTGCCTCCTGAGTGCTGGGACTGAAGGGGTGTGCCACCATGCCCGGCTACTTTACTTTTCTTTTCTCTTCTCTTCTCTTTTCTTTGTTGTTGTTGGTGCTGTGTTTAGAGACCAGGTAACCTTAAACTTTCCGTCCTCTTGGTCTCAGCCTTCAAAGTGCTATGGTTTTCCATGTCTTTTTCTTCTTGTTAACTTCTGAGAGTTCCTTTATATATTATGGACCCAACCCATCACCAGATAAGTGTTTCAATGATTTATTTATTTAACTTTATGTTCATTGGTGTGAAGGTGTCAGATCTCGTGGAACTGCATTTTCAGACAGTTGTGAGCTGCCATGTGGGTGCTGGGAATTGAACCCAGGTCCTCTGGAAGAGCAGTCAGTGCTCTTAACTGCTGAGCCGTCTCTCCAGCCCCTGGATAAGTGTTTCAAACACACACCCTCCACCGTTTTTCTTTTGTTCTTTTAAAGATATCTTCAGAAAGCAGAACATTTTCTTGTTTTGAAGGTTTATTTGTTTATGCGTATGAGTGCTGTCTTTGTGTCTGTTTGTGTGCCCGCAGGCCAGAGGAGGGCATCAGATCCCGTTACAGGTGGTTGTGAGATGCCATGTGGTTGCCAAGACTTGAACTCGAGACCTCTGGAAGAGCAGCCAGTGGGACCTTTTCATTCATCTCTTTTCTCTCTGGAGGGCTGTGCTTTTGTTTGTGTCTGGGAGGTCATTCCCAGCCCAGGGTGACTAGGTCTCTCTGTGTGTCTGGAGGGTTTTACAGCTTTAAGTCTATGTACAGGTCGGCTCCCTCTTGCTTTCCTTTCTAACAAACTGAATGTGGAGAAGTTTTGTCATTTTCCACTGAGGTTTCATCCCATCTGGATTGGGGTGCGTGTGTGCGCGTGGGCGTGGAGCCCAGAGCACAGCCATCTTGGTCTGAGGACATTCCACCTTTTTCTTAGGGCTGGACATGACTCGGTAATTAAGACCACATAGTGATCTTGCAGAGGACCCGAGTTCAGGTCCCAGAACCCACATCAGGCAGCACATAGCCACCCACAACTCCAGTGCCGAGCCTCACGTCACTGTCCTGCATGGCCATCTGCCCTCGTGTGGACACATACATGTGTACATAATAAAAACAAAGCATAGACATCTTATTTTTCATACGGGTACTTGTGCGTCTGTGTGCATGAGTGCAGCCGCTCCTCAGGGCCAGAAGAGGCTCTATGTCCACGTAGCTAGACTTAGACGTAGTTATGACATGCCCAGTGTGGGTGCTGGGAACCGAACTCAGGTCCTCTGGGAGAGCAGCAAGCACTCTGAACCCTGCAGCCAGCCTCAACCCCTTTTGGTTTTTATTCTACCTCTCATTTCGTCAACTCTTTGGGGATGGAAATCAGACCCTGTCTCTGTCCGGGCAAGAACTCTGCCACTGAGCCCTACCTGTCTTCCATCTTTTTTTTTTGGTTTTTCGAGACAGGGTTTCTCTGTGGCTTTGGAGCCTGTCCTGGAACTCCCTTGGTAGACCAGGCTGGCCTCGAACTCACAGAGATCCGCCTGCCTCTGGCCTCTGCCTCCCGAGTGCTGAGATTACAGGCGTGCGCCACCACCGCCTGGCCTGTCTTCCATCTTTTAGGGTTTGTTGTTGTGTTTTCTTGAGACAGGGTTTCTCTGTGTAGCCCTGGCTGTCTGGAACTCACTCTCTAAATCAGGCTGGTCTTGATCTCACCGAGTTCCACCTGCTTCTGCCTCCCGAGTGCTGGGATCAAAGGCGTGCACCAACACTGCCCAGCCATCTTTTAGGTTTATAAAACATTCTTTGAACTTACATTCATTTATTTATTATTTTGTGTGTGTGTGGTGTGTGCACATGTATGTGGGGTGTGTGCACCTGTCCACATGCACAGAGGCCAATACAGAAGTGTCCTCCTCGATCATGCTCCGTCTTATTCATTTGACATGGATTCTGTTACTGAACCTGGAGGTACACTGGCAACCAGCCAAGCCCCCAGGGGCTCTCTCTTCTCTGCCTCCCCCCACCCCCAGTGACAGGGTTGCAGTTGCGAAGTGCTAAGGATTGGAACTTGGGTCCTCTTGCTTGTGCAGTAAGCGCTCTTACCCGCTGAGCCATCTCCCCAGCTGGAGGAATTGTGGCTGGACCTGCATCCCCTGCCCTCATTCGTCTGCTGCTGGGTGTTTAGGGTGTCTCTGTTCTTTGGCTGTTCTGGGAGGTGCTGCAATGCAGATAGGAGCCAATATTTCTATGGGACCTAGATTTCAACTTTTGGATAAGTGCCCACAAGAGAGATGGCTTGGTTCATTTTAGAAAAAAGGAATAATTATTTTTATTTTGTGTGTGTGTGTTTTGCCTCTGTGCACCACGAGTGCTTACATAGGATAGAAGAGGGCATCAGATCTCCTGGACTTGGATAGAGATGGCTATGAGTTACCTACCATGAGGTGGTGCTGGGGATTGAACCCACATCCTCTGGATGAGCAGCCATGGCTTTTGCCTGCTGAGTCTTCTGTTCAGCCCCTGGGCTCATTGAGCCAGGAAACGCCCTGGTGGCTTAGTGTGGTGGTCCATGCATTCCAGAGGCAGGGCAGGGGGATTTCTGAGCCAGCCATGACCAAGAAGACAGGAATACAGTGTAGCCACCTTGTTCCCATGGCTGCTACAGTTGATCCTTTCTGTCTACATGCGGTTTGTTTCTCATAATAGCCTCTGTCACCAGGCTGTGTTCCCTTTCTTCCATACTTACCAGGCAGCGGGCTTCACCACAGAGCCGTCCTCAATGGGCAATTCTAGCTCTGCCACCCAGCACACCTCTTAAAATTTTACTTCTCAAAAAAAGAATTTTTTTTTTGAGACAAGGTTTCTCTGTGTAGCCCTAGCTGTCTTTGAATTTGCTCTGTAGACCAAGCTGGCCTGGAATTCATAGAGATCCCCCTGCCTCTGCCTCCTAAGAGCTGGGATTAAAGGCGTGCACCACCACTGCCCAGTCACCAGGCTAGTTTTGAACTCGCTCCGTGGTTTAAGCCTTGAACCTGTGATCCCTCTGCCTCAGCCACCTGGCCACCAGGCTCACAGGCCTCCCGGCTTAGTGTCTCTGGTGGTTAAAAGGCTTCCTTTTTCCTGTTAAGCAGAAGCCAAGGCTGGGCTGACTCTCAGTCAACCCTGGAAAACAGGAGGAACATGGGTGTCCCTCACTCAGCACCACCCACAGGAAGTCATCTTCCCTAGAAAACAATAGCAACCCGGCAGGACACAGAACTGCTGACCTAGGTCCGGTCTTCTGTGGCAGAGCTGATGGTGCCCCAGGTCTCAACAGCTGCCAGTGAGGCCCCTCTTTCAGGGAAGCTGCCTGGCTTCCTCTTCCTAAGAAACTGTCAGCTTATTTTCTGCTGAGTACCTGCTGCTGGGGACCCAAACAGACCCACCCCGGATGGAGGGAATGCCTCTACCCGGCAAGCCCTGCTGGGTTCTCAGATCCCCATGGACTTTCGCTTTGTGTAGGGAGGTTTATTGCTAGGGGGGTTTATTGCTGTTGATTCAGGGTCTTGTGTAACCCAGGCTGGCCTCAAACTTTTTTTCTTTTAAAGATTTATTTATGTATGTAAACATGCATGCCCGCAGAGGGCACCAGATCTCATTTAGATGGCCGTCAGCCACCATGTGGTTGCTGGGAATTGAACTCAGAACCTCTGGAAGAGGAGCCAGTGTCCTTAACCACTGAGCCACCTCTCCAGCACTTGCCTCTCCAGCACTGCACTTGCTATTCATGAGACCTGAATTTGATTCCCAGCACCCACATGGTAGCTCGCAGCAATCTGTAACTCCAGTTCTAGGGGATCTGATGTCCGTTTCTGGCCTCTGTGGGCACTGTGTGCATGTGGTACACAGACACACATGCCAAAAAACACCCTTCCACAGAGAGTGGAAATAAAGGGGAAAGGCAGGAGCAGAGGAGGAGGACAGCTGCTCTGGAGCTCTGGCCTCCACCCCTGCATAGCACGTACACACCAGAGCAAGGGTGGGAGGGGAAGAAGGGGCCTCCTGGTGGGGTCAGAGTGGGTGTCTGTGCATGCCCTTGAGGGGTCACAGCCCAGCTGACTGCTGGCTCATCCCGTGTCCCCACAGAGCCACCCTCCATGCGCCTGAAGGCCCGTCCTAGCGACTCCAACTCGGGCTCCTCCATACTGACCTGTGCTGCCTTCTCCTTTTACCCACCTGAGCTGAAGCTCCGATTCCTGAGGAGTGGGCTGGCTGCAGGCACTGGGAACAGCAGCATCGGCCCCAATGGTGACGGCTCCTTCCATGCCTGGTCATTGCTGGAGGTCAAAAGAGGAGATGAACATCATTACCAGTGTGAGGTGGAACACAAGGGGCTTCTACAGCCTCTCACCGTGGACCTAGGTGAGGCTGTCCCTCCAGCCTCCATGTCTGGCTTCTTCTGTCTCCTGACTGCATTAACCCTGTGGCTGAACCTCCCGAGTCCGATCATCTCCCATCTTGCTGTTGCTGGGCTTCATGGCTTCTGACATCCACTTTTGCTGCTCAGCATCGTGCCGCAGCTGGCCCTCCCCTCTTTAGTTCTGCTCTTTCCTCAGCTGGGCTCTACCCTAGCCCGCTAGCAGTGTGGCTGTGTTCTCTCAGTACAGCTATTGTTTCTGGTTAGGCAGGTGGTGGCGGTGTACCACTCTGATCCCAGCGTATGCGTGTACATTAATTTCCCTACATTTTATGTGGGAGGGTGCAGTAGAGGAGTTCCTGTGTCGTGGCACACTTGTGAGGTCAGAGGACAGCCTGTGGGAGTCAGTTCTCTCCTTCCGCCCTGGAATCAATCTCAGTTACAGCGAAGTCGACCTGGATTTTCGTCAGCTCTCCTGGCATTGGATATGGGTGCTGGGAACTGAACCCGGGTCCTCTGGAAGAGGAGCCAGCGCTCTTAACAGCTGAGCCATCTCTCCAGCTCCACTGTGGCTGGTTCTTATATCCAGTGTGGGAACGTGGGGCCCAGGGACTTCCTCTGCACACCCCCACCCTCAGACATGCTGGCGAGGGGGGGGCCCTCTGTGGGACCCATCAGCTGCTTCTTTCCCCGTCTTCATAACACTTTCTGGGTGCAGGTTCACCGGTCAGATCTTCTGTGCCTGTGGTCGGAATCATTCTTGGTTTCTTGGTGGTCCTAGTGGCTGCTGCAGGGGGCGTGCTGCTGTGGAACAGGATGCGCAGTGGGCTGCCAGGTGCGCGGGAGGGAGGGGAGGGGGAGACAAAGACCAGAGAGAAAGGCAGGAGGGAGAGATGGGACAGAGACCAGAGAGGGGCCCTCATGGTGTGGGGGGCAGGTGCGACCTTGGTTACAGATTCTGACCTCTGTTCTTCTCTCTTAGCCCCATGGCTTTCCCTCAACGGCGATGACTCGGGTGACCTGCTGCCCGGTGGCAACTTGCCCCCTGAGACTGACCCTCATGGTGCAAATGCCTTCCCAGCCACTTCCTGATGCCAACCAGGGCCGCCAATACCCATTGCAGCATTTGGTGCTGTGTGACCTCCTGAACTCTTGGCATCTCTGAGCCTCCCGAGGGAGCCCTGGGCCAGACGTCCTCCTTGTGGACCCGTCCTTTTGTGGCCTGCCTCAGTTTCCCCTCCTAATGTACATGGCTCTTTTCCATTTCCACATAAATTTGGGCCCAAATCTGTGTGTGCACCGTTATTCTCAAGTTTCAGGCCGTGGGGATGACAGAATGAGTTTGGGAAAAATCAGACTCCTCCTGGTTGCCGTGGTAGAGCCTGTCCATTTTATACACTGAGTTGTGTGGTTTTAGAACGTATATGATACCTACACTGTCAAGCTTTCAAGGAATTCAGCTCTTTCTCCCCTTCCTTCCTTCCTTCCTTCCTTCCTTCCTTCCTTCCTTTCTTTCCTTCTTTCCTTCCTTCTTTCTTCCTTCCTTCCTTCCTTCCTTCCTTCCTTCCTTCCTTCCTTCCTTCCTTCCTTCCTT
>NW_004949112.1:2171230-2174457 GCF_000317375.1 Microtus ochrogaster
CTTCCTTCCTTCCTTCCTTCCTTCCTTTCTTTCTTTCTTTCTTTCTTTCTTTCTTTCTTTCTTTCTTTCTTTCTTTCTTTCTTTCTTTCTTTCGTTTTGAGATAGGGTCTATGTAGTCTTGGCTCTCCTAGAACTTGCTATGTATACCAGGATAGTCCCGAACTCATCCGCCTGCTACCTAGGTGGAAGCCTTTAATCCCAGCGCTTGGGAGGCAGAGACAGATCTCTGTGAGTTCGAGGTCAGCCTGGTCTACAAGAGCTAGTTCCAGGACAGGAACTCCAAAGCTACAAAGAGAAACCCTGTCTCGAAAAACAAAAACAAACAAACAAACAAAAAGTAATAAGAAGTCAACCTGCTTCTGCCTCCCAAGTGTTGTAATTAAAGGCAAGAGCCACCAAGTCCGATCTCCTCTTTTCTTAAAACAATCCCAGAAACGGTTAAAAGAAATACACTTCCCCTAATCCTCCGGGACCAGAGTCAATGGAGGTAGCTGTGCCGGCTTCCCATAAGCCTCCTGGGAGTTGTAGTTCAAATCTGCCTTATCGACCACCACGCCTTCCAGGCTAGCGCTCAACCTTGTGGACGTGGCGAGGGGCTCCAGGGGCAACTTTGGCGTCCATTGGCTCCGCCCCTGAGGGCCTCCGGCGCCGTCATTGGTAGGAGGGCGGGGGCCTCTGGGCTGCCAGGGGTGGAGCTTGACTGGCGCCGCGCCAGGTTGGGCATCTTTGCGCGAAAGCCGAGTTCATCTTGGGGAGCGAACCCAAGCCTGGTAACCCGGGGGAGGGTGGGGAGCTAGCCCGGGAGGTGTTTTCGGGGTTATGGTCTCGGTCGGGGCGGGACACACAGAGGACCCTGCATGATGCCCTCAGTCACCACCATGCCCTGAATTTTGCGTGGGGCGTGTGCCACGTCTCAACTGAAAGACCCCCTTTCTCCTCTGGGATTCTTCCGAGGCACGGATTCTACCCCCATAGGCGGTTTTACCTTCAAATTCCCTATTCTTTTTGCCGACTTTTCTTAAGCCCCAAACTTTCTGTAGCTTGCTTATATCTGCCCTGCCTTAAGCAACTCCCCTAACTTTGAAGTTCACCCCACACTAATGTCTGCTTTGGATTTTTTTTCCCATGTGACCCGCTGACCCCCGGTCCTCACCCCTCCCCAGGGACCAATGATGTGGCTACGGTCGCTTCTGTTGCTTCTCTTGCTGCTGAGGTGGTGGGCCCTGGGGAAGCCATCCCCTGACGCCGGACCTCATGGCCAGGCGAGGGTGCATCAGGGAGCCCCCCTGAGCGACGCCCCCCACGATGACGCCCACGGAAATTTCCAGTATGACCACGAGGCGTTCCTGGGAAGAGACGTGGCCAAGGAATTCGACCAACTCAGCCCAGAGGAAAGCCAGGCCCGACTCGGGTAGGAATGGGGGGAGCCGGGCGGAGGTGGGAAGTCGGGGAGAATTGAGCTCACTGAAAAGGTCAGAGGCAGGAGACTGGACACAACTGTGGTACTCGCCTCCTGGGAAAAGACAGAATTAAATCTGAGGCTGCGGTGGACCCATCTCACCAACACCTGAGTTTCCCCGCTACTTCCTCCGTCTGGACATCCCTGTTCTGACTTTCTTAGCTTCTAAACGGGTCACCAACTCTTGAAAGAGTCTGAAAAAATTTGAGAGTCCAAGCTCAGAATTCAGGTTGGACTGAGAGGGATGGAGTCGTGACTCAAGCTGGAGGACACAGTTAGCATGACCCAGGGGACAAGAAGACCACTCCATGTATACATGCTTTTTAATTATTGTTTTCATTACTTTGAGATAGGATCTCGCTGAGTACTATGGCTGGCCTGGAACTCACTATGTAGACCAGACTGGTCTAAAATGCAGAGATTCGCGTGCTTTTGCATCCTGAGTGCTGTGACTAAAAGGGTCCGCACCATGTCCCGCTAACGAATTTCTCCTTTTAAACTGGGCAAGAAGTGGCATTGGAAGTTTCGCAGGGCTGAGCTGGGGAGGGAGGAGCCCAAAATTGATGTGTCCATCTAGGGAAGTGGGCAGAGCTTGAGTCCACAGGCTGCCTGAGAGAGGGGTGGGCCCTGAGATGGCAAGAGGTGGAGCCTCAGGGTTAATAGAGATCTGGCACTCTGAAACTAGGGTGCAGTCAAGAGACTCGCTGTCCCCACTCCAGCTCAGTCCAGCTGTGGTTGAGGTCTGGGTAGAGTTTTGGGACGGGGCTAGAGTAGAGTGTGCCATTTGTTTGAGCCAGGCGCTCATCCACTAGGCAAAGAGGGCCCGGTGCAGAGATTAAATGTGCATCCCATTTCATCTGGCTGCCATTCCAGATGTGTGTGACACTGTCTCTGAGGGATATAGTCAGGGCGGGTAAAGACCTGGAGTGGACGAGACCTACCTGCACTCCTCCTGATCCTGGGCTGGCACACAGTTTAATCCCAGCACTTGGGAGACAAATCTGTGAGTTCAGGGCCAGCCTGGCCTATGCAGTGAGTTTCAGGCTAACCAGGGCTACATAGTGACACCCTCTTTCAAAAACAAAACAAAAAACACTAGAAACAACACAGGCAATGCCTCTTCTGGGTTCACCTGTGGGTGCTGTGCAGAATTTTCAGTCTTCTTTTTAGATTTATTTATTTATTATGTATAGTGTTCTGTGCCTGCATATGTGCCTCGTCCCCTTCGCAGTCGGATCGTGGACCGCATGGATCTCGCTGGGGACAACGATGGCTGGGTGTCCTTAGCCGAGCTCCGTTCATGGATCGCGCACACACAACAGCGACACATCCGCGACTCGGTGAGCGCAGCGTGGCACACCTACGACACGGACCGCGACGGGCGCGTGGGTTGGGAGGAGTTGCGCAATGCCACGTACGGCCACTATGAGCCCGGTATGCCCACCTCACCTTTGCCCTCTTTTAAGACCAACGTTATCACTGATACCTCTTCTCCATTTCTGATCTAGCTTGCTCTCCCTTGTGAGATCCAACCTGTGTGACAAGCTGGCTGGAGACTCCACATCCCTGTCCAGAACATTTTCCTTCCATACGCTGTAGCACTGACCCCTGATCTCTGTTTTCCTTTTGCGACAGTCTCTCTGAGCAGCCCTGGTGTCCTAGTTAAGAATACTATACTCGGGAGGCAGAGGCAGGCGGATCTCTGTGAGTTCGAGACCAGCCTGGTCTATAGAGCTAGTTCCAGGACAGGCTCCAAAGCCACAGAGAA
>NW_004949112.1:2174557-2176105 GCF_000317375.1 Microtus ochrogaster
CCAGGACAGGCTCCAAAGCCACAGAGAAACCCTGTCTCGAAAAAAAAAAAAAAAAAAAGATTACTATCGCTGTGATGAAACACCATGACCGAAAGCAAGTTGGCGAGGAGAACGTTTATTTGACTTCCACATCCACACCACTGTGCATCTCTGAAGGAAGTCAGGGCAGGGACCCAGACAGGGCGGGTACCTGGAGGCAGGAGCTGCTGCAGAGGCCATGGGGAAGTGCTCCTTACTGTGCTCCCATGGCTTGTTTGGTCTGCTTTCTTCTTTTGTTTTCTTTTGGTTTTTTGTTTGTTTTTTTTTCCAGACAGGGTTTCTCAGGGTAACCCTGGCCATCCTGGATGTAACTGGCTCTGTAGTCCAGGCTGGCCTCAAGCTCAGAGATCCGCCTGCCTCTGCCTCTTGAGTGCTGGGATTAAAGGCGTGCGCCACCACACCCAGGACCACCAGCCCAGTGGTGGCCCCACCCGCAGTAGACCAGGCCTCCCACATCAGTCACTCATTAAGAAAATGCTCTAAGCAGTGTTTCGCAGCCTGTGAGTTGTGACCCTGTTGGGAGTCACATGTCAGCTATCCTGCATATCTGATATTTACATTACAATTCATAACAGCAGCAAAATTACAGTTATGAAGTAGCAACAAAAAGAATTTTCAGGCTGGGGTGACCACAGCATGAGGAACTGCACTGGGGAGGCTGAGCAGCTCTGCATGCAGCCTGCCTAGGGGATCTTCTCAGCTGGTCTTCCCATCTCTCAGATACTCTAACCTATGTCAAGCTGACATAAAATTCACCAGCATTCCTGGGTAGCGGTCCTCCTCAGCCTGTGCCGAGATGGGAAGGCAGAAGGGTTACCAGCGTGTGGGCTAGGCACGCAGCTGACTTCTGGGTCCTTGTGTTGTTTCCTAAGCCACTGGGCCACCTCTGTGACCATGCACCTCACCCACATCTACCCTGTGCCCTTCCCCAGGGGAGGAATTCCATGATGTGGAGAATGCTGAGACCTACAGGAAGATGCTGGCTCGGGATGAGCGGCGATTCCGGGTGGCCGACCAGGATGGGGACTCCATGGCTACCCGGGAAGAGCTGACAGCCTTTCTGCACCCCGAGGAGTTCCCCCATATGCGGGACATTGTGGTTGCAGTGAGTGAGGTTGCAGAACATCTGCTTCCCAAACCTGTCCTAGGTTCCCATTCTTTTACATGAACCCCAGACCACCGACATAGCTGTGGGTACAGCAGCCTCTCCCATGTCCACTTGTCATCGGGTGTCCAGTCCCTGGCCTGTGCCCAGACAACCACATCCTTAGAAGACCCTCAGGTGAACCCCAACTGTGGCTGGGCCCTAGGCAAACATGCAGGTGCTAAGGTGTGGGACCGCCTGGACCTGGAATTATAGTTGTTTGTGAACTCCCCACTGTGGGTGCTGGCAGCAGAACCCAGGTCTTTGTAAGAAGACAGTTGCTTTTGTTTTGTTTTGTATGTATGTATTTATGTATTTATGTATTTATGTATTTATGTATTTATGTATTTATTTATTTATTTATT
>NW_004949112.1:2176752-2177555 GCF_000317375.1 Microtus ochrogaster
CCAGGGTTTATAAGTGTGTGCCACCAGGCCTGTCTTGTGTCATCCAGCTCAGGCCTCATGATTGTGTGGCTTTAGTTTGTCAACTGCACTGTCTCCCTAGATCCTAAAATCATTTTGTGGTATGGTCATGAAATATGCTGTACCTCCGAGCCTTGCCCCAGCCCTCACTGGGGGATTCTGGGTAGGGGTTTTTACTGTGAGCCACACCTTCAATACTTGCCTTTATCATCTTTTACTGAGTGAGCTTGAATGTAAAAGTGGGGTACAGAGCCATTTTTTTTTGGTTTTTTGAGACAGGGTTTCTCAGTGTAGTCCTGTCTGCCCTGGAACTCATTTTATAGACCAGGGTGGCCTCAAACTCTCAAGAGATTTGCTTGCCTCTGCCTCCCAACTGCTGGCATCAAAGGCGCGAGCCGCCACACCAGACCCAGAAACAAAGTTTTTAATTAGGACAAATAACACGAAGAGTAGACATGATGGGCGTCTGTATGAAAGTGTGGCCAATGGAAAGACGGCTCTGGTTAGGAGCACTTGCTGTTCCTGCGCAAGGCCCCCCCTCCACCCCGACTCCAGCTCTGCAGGGGCTCTGCATGCACACGGTACAGGGTATGCAGGCAAAACATCCAAACACATAAAAAAATTTAAAATCTTTAAAAATACATAATTCATGAGCCTCAAGAGGCAGAGGCAGGTGGGACTCTGAGTTCAAAGCCAGCTTGGTCTACAAAGTGAGTTTGACGGTCAGAGCTACACAGTGAAAGTCTGTCTTGTAAAACAAGACAGACAAAGCTGGCAAGGTTGTT
>NW_004949112.1:2178150-2180423 GCF_000317375.1 Microtus ochrogaster
CACAGCTGTTAACCTTCACACCTGCTAACCTTCACACCTGCTAACCTTTATACCTGTTAACCTGCACACCTGCTAACCTTCACACCTGCTAACCTTCACACCTGCTAACCTGCACACCTGTTAACCTGCACACCTGCTAACCTTCATACCTGCTAACTTACACACCTGCTAACCTTCACACCTGCTAATCTGCACACCTGTTAACCTGCACAGCTGCTAACCTTCACATCTGCTAACCTGCACACCTGCTATCCTGCACATCTGCTAAGGCCTGCTGCAGTCCTGTCCTAGGCACCAAACTAGTTCATTCCAGAAAGTGCTATTGAAGATAAAATTTGATTTTCTTTTTTCTTTTTTTGTTTTGTTTGTTGTTGTTTGTTTTGCTTTTTGAGAGAGGGTCTCCCGTAACTCAGACTGGCCTTGAACTTGCTGTGACAGGAAGAAGACTCCTGTCCCCACTCTCCCACCTACACGGGGCTGGATCACAGGCATATGCACAGTTATGCCCTGTTTATACAGTTCTGGACACGGACCCCAGAGCTCTGTGCTTGCTACCAGCTGAGCCATGTTCAGCCCCTTGCACGGAGGCTTTAGCGTTTGCAAGGTTCACACATGAAATGGTTCATGCATCAAATATGTACAGGAGAGGTTTTTGCTTAACCGTGTGTTTATAACATTTGTACGGAATGGATGCTTTATCTTTTTCTGTTTTTCTTTCCAAATCTTTTTAAATAACATGTTTTATCTCCCAAACAAATTCGACAGGTAGAAAATGTCAGGCTTAGGGGTCTGGTGGCCTGAGGGTGTGGCCGTGCGGGTGGGGAGGTGGGGGAGAGAGGGTAGAAAGGTGGCTCTTGGGATGCCCCTGACCTTACCTGCCCCACTCTCTCCCCTCAGCGGACCTGTACTCTGAGGTGCCTGGGGAGGAGGAACCTGCCTGGGTGCAGACGGAGCGGCAGCAGTTCCGGGACTTCCGGGATCTGAACAAGGATGGGAAGCTGGACGGCAGTGAAGTCGGTTACTGGGTGCTGCCTCCATCCCAGGACCAGCCCCTCGTGGAGGCCAACCACCTGCTGCATGAGAGTGACACAGACAAGGTGAGTGTTGGGTTCAGGGGGTCGCACAAAGATGGGAACCCCAAGTCTAGTAAACCGAAAGCAAACTTTATTCCTGAGACCAGATCCCAGAAAACCAGAAGCAAACTTAAAAAACAAAAAACCAAACACCGTGGGGCACAGAAGCGTATGAGCTAGCTGAGACCACAGCCAGAGATGGTGTTTGTTAGACTGTGGCCAAAGGCCAGTTTCTGAACCCACCACCACGGGTCAGTCAATGGAGACCCTAAGAGGGGAGTGAGTTCTAACATCAGTGGGTAACTAGGCAACTATCATGAAATATGTTTCTGAGTAGATTACAGCGAAAGTCACTAATTGCAAGAAAACAGGTGTCTTTAGCAATTAGTCAGAAAAGGGACTGCTAGTCAGACCAGAAGGTTAACAAATTAGAATTAATTGGTTCTTAGGCTGGGAACTTAGAAGATAGCAGAAAGTCATTCACACTTTCTCCAGGTGAAACTCAGATACAGACTGCCATACTTTACAGCGTCCATTATCAGAGCTCATTGGTCAAACCAGGTGTTTGCACCGTGTCCTCTGTCTCTCCCGGTTCCTCCAGGCAGTTATACTGGAGCCCCATGCCTCCCCTTTAACAGTGCCAGTTTCCCATAACAGAGACAGTGCCTAACCCAGAGGTCTCGCATCTCTGTCTCCTAGAGGTTAACTCAGTTCCTATCTGTCATTCGTCAACGATGGCCAGGACACTACTCTCGGTTTGCAGAGAGAAGCTCCGGCCTTGTAAATAGAACAGTCAGTTGTTAAATGAAATGACCTAGGCTGATGGAGGCTTCCTAAGCATCTGAGAAAATAGCTCACTGTGAATGACTGATCCTTGATCCACTGCGAAAGTTGTTGGTAGTTTACATAGTTTACAGCTTTATGTGTCTCTCTTCCTCTATCCTAAGCCTCTACGTTCTAATCTTTGGTGTCTGTATTTCTATTTCTATAGTTCATTCTTGTTTCCAGATTTTAGTGAGCTTGGGCCACTGCAGGAACTCAGAAGGGTCCTGAAGCACAGAGAGAGGAGGAGAGAGCCAGAGAGAGCCAGAAACAGACACACCCAGAGAGAGAGAGGGTGAGAGAGCCAGAGAGAGAGAGGGTGAGAGAGCCAGAGAGAGAGAGGGTGAGAGAGCCAGAGAGAGAGAGGGTGAGAGAGCC
>NW_004949112.1:2180523-2190376 GCF_000317375.1 Microtus ochrogaster
AGAGAGAGAGAGAGAGAGAGAGAGAGAGAGAGAGAGAGAGAGAGAGAGAGAGATAGACACACCCTGAAAGAGAGAGGGAGAGAGAGACCCTGAGAGGGAGAAAACCGACGGGTACTGAGGCCCAGAGGAGAACAAGGCCGAGGTGGGGCCCTGAGGACACTTTGAGTGGGCAGTGTCCATGTGAACCCCTGACCCCCAGGATGGCCGTCTGAGCAAAGCTGAGATCCTGAGCAACTGGAACATGTTTGTGGGCAGCCAGGCCACCAACTACGGCGAGGACCTGACAAGACACCACGATGAACTCTGATCCTAGGTCTGCACAGCCTTGTGACCCCAGGACTCCATGGGGGCAGTTGAGGGGTCACTGCAGCCAACCTCCAGGGCACAGACTCAGCTCTGGTGTCCCTGGTTCTTGGGCTCTCAGGGACCCACTGAATCACCTTCTCTCCGTGAGACCCTGGCCCCCGCGGCTGGAGCCCCCGTCTGCCCCGGACACTCAGGCACTCAAGTGACCGCCACTGAAACCATCTCCCAGCACAGGCCTTGGGCCCACACCCTGGCCCACCCCAATCTGAGCCTCAATCACATGGGCTGACCTGTGCTGCCCACTACCTGGGAGCAATAAAAGCCTTTGCTGGGGTCCTCTGGTATGTCTGTCCGTCTGTCTGGGGTGGGGTGAGAATGCTGTGCCCAAGGAGGCTGTGCTGGTGGCTGGGCTGAGGCCTGCAGGAAGGTATCGCATCGTGACCCCCTTTGGGATCGAACAACCCTTTTACAGGGGTCGAATATTAGATATCTACGTATCAGATGTTTACATTATGATTAGTAATGTTATCAAAATTACAGTTATGAAGTCCAAACAAAAATAATTTTATGGTTGTGGTCACTGCAACATGAAGAACTGGACTAAAGGCCACAGCGTTCGGAGGGTCAAGAACCACTGGTCTCAGGCGTTTGGACATGTGTGTTGGTGGAAATCTGAGGGCGTTCCCAGCAGCCTGGAGACCACAGAGGAAGGCCAGGCAGGAAGTCCTGCCCTGTAAGTGCTGCAGGGTGGCGAGAAGCTCAAAACCACAGTAAGAAAAACACCATGGTTCTCAGATGCCCTGCGTAGATGCAGTGTTAGCCGTGCGGTGCTGACCGGACCACGGTTCTCAGGGAGATGCCCTGCGTAGATGCAGTGTTAGCCGTGCGGTGCTGACCGGACCACGGTTCTCAGGGAGATGCCTGCGTAGATGCAGTGTCAGCCGTGCGGTGCTGACCGGACAGCTGGTGGTGGGCCAAGTGCAGAGAGGGCCTGGTGTCAGCTACAGTGATACCAGCACTCCAGAGTCTGGGACAGGAGGATTGCTAGGAGCTCACAGCCAGCCTGGGCTATAGAATAAGACCCCTGCTGTTGGAGGGAGGAATGGGGACGGGATAATGATATATTTTAATTTAAAGAGGGGTTAGCTAGCCTAGAGGTTAAAAAAGATCCCAGTGCTGGGGTCCCAGCACCCACAGCAGGAGGCTCACAAATACTTCTAACTCCATCCCTGAAGAGTTAGGTGGGTTTTCTGGCCTCTAGGGCACCTACACATGTGTATACACTCAGGCAAATAAAAATGAAAAATTAGGATAAATGAGGTGGGGGCCTAGGTGACTCAGCAGGTGTCTTAGGGTTTCTCCTGCAGTGATAGGAAACTTGGGGAAGAAAGGGTTTATTTCAGAGCACAGCCCATCCTTAAGGGAAGTCAGGGCAGGAACCCTGAGGCAAGAACTGGGGCAGAGGTCATGGAGGGGTGCGGTCTACTGGCTTGTTTTCCAGGCTTGCTCTGCTGGCTTCCAGAGAGCTCCCGGGACCACCTGCTGGGGTGGCCGCACCCACACTGGGTTGAGTCCTCAGACAGCTATCTTCAACCAGGCTATGGAGGCATTTTCTCAATTAAGATTCTTTTTTCAGCTGCTGGTGGTGGTGCACACCTTTAATCCAAGCATTTAGGAGGCAGAGACAGAGGGAGCTCTGTGAGTTCGAGGCCAGCAAAGATTCTTTCTTCATGAAACTGGAGAGATGGTTGGGAGTTAAGAGCATCGTCTGTTCTTCCAAAGGACTAGGGTTCAATTCCTAGCACCTACAGGGCAGTTTAGCTCTGTTTATGGAATTCCAGTTCCACACTCTCTCTCTTACACACACACACACACACACACACACACACGCATCTAATAAACGTCAAGTTGACAGAACTAGCCTGATGTTTATTATAAATAATGGTGCTTGTTACTAAGCCTGATTACCTGAAATTGAACCCAGAACTTTTTCTTTTTCTTCCTTCCTTTCCCACTTTGTTTGTTTTTTTCAAGTCAGGGTTTCACTGTGTAGTGAATTCTGTAGACCAGCCAGGCTGGCCTTGAACTCAGGACTGCCTGCCTCTGCCTCTCCCTCCCAGGGCTGGAATTAAAAGGCACAACTGACCGCAGAAACTTTTAATGAATTAGGTCTATGCCAGTGCTGTGGCACTCATCTGCAGAAGTGGTGGCATTGAAAGGGCTTTGACAACAGCCCAGATCAGGGGATTCAGAGTCCCCAAGTGAGAGGCTGTGCATTCCGGAGCAGGAACAATTACTTAGCAAGGAACTGAATGGCGTGAGCACCCCCTGCTGACCAGTGCTGGGAATGTGCCAGAGGCACCCACCAGCTGGGCAGTCTCATGCGGGTTCAATCTGTGATAATAATAACCCAGCTGCCCACGAAGGACATTCGTTCACCGTGCAAGGCACATCTCAAGGCAGCTTATCTTGTTTATTGACAATGTGTGCTTGTGCTCGCTCCCTACCACATGAATTTGGGGATCCAGAGGCTTCGTCGTTAACTTTTAAAGTTAGCAAACAAAGTAATGCTTTTTATTATAGGAGTGGGTCGGGGGTACCAGGGTTAGCACCCAGGTTCTGAGTTCTATCCAGCTCCTCACTGGGGGACTCCAGGCAGGTACCACCGAGTCACACTCCACCCTACCGACAGAGGCTGCTCTCCAGTTGGCTTCATTTTTCAGAAGAAAACAACTTTCCCCTCATTTTTAAAAATTGTGTCTGTGCAGCACGTGTGCTGTATCCTCCGGAGCGAGAAGTGGGTGTGGGATCCCCGGGGACTGGTTACAGATGACTGAGCTGCCATTTGGGTGCTCTGGAAGAGCAGCTGGTGCTCTCAACTGCTGAACCATCTCCCCAGCCCCGTTCTTTTTTGCCAAGCAGTCAATTGATAAAACTCAGACTGTACCATGATTCTTCCTCCTCGATCTGGCTGTGGCTTTAAGGCCCCGCTTGGCTTTTTGGAGTGAACCCCATGCAGTCCCTGTGGTCCGGCTGGGTTTGGCTGAGTTTAGTGAGCCCAGCTGGGGTACCAGCTCTCTTCCACCCTCTCCTTCTCCCTTCCCAGCTGGCCTTGAATTTGAAGCAATCCTCAGACTTCAGACTCTGGAACTCTGGGATGGCAGGCGTGCACCGCCAGGCCTGGCTTTGAGCTCCACTGGCATTAGGCGGTCACTTGTGTCTCGACTCGGGGTCAGAGGCGGGGTGTCCTCCTCGACTACTGTCCTCACCACTCCTGCCTCTGCAGGCTAACAGCCCCAGCGGCTCTGATTTTACCCAGCTTTTCTGGAAACGCTGAGTTCAAATCCTGTTCCCAGCCTTTCAGTGGTGGTGGCATTTTGCCCTCTAGTGGTCACAAGTGGACAGAGACTTAACAGCCAAAAGGCCCTCTAAATCTTAGGGAGGTTGTATGGTGGACAGAATCTTACCAAAATAATACACAAAGCAGTAAATTATGCACACAGGAAAGATCGGGGTGCCCTGATGCACGCTGGGAAGATCGGGGTGCCCTGATGCATACTGGGAATGTGAGACATTGGCAGTGATGGCAGAAGGATCGAGAACACAGGCACATAACACCCTGCCTGGAATACATTTTATTTTTAAATATTGGCAATAGACTTACAGGATGTCAAGTTATAAATATACAAGACACCACATACTAAAAACATCTTTCTACCACAGTTACCTCATTACTGCGCAGCCAGTGTTTCTCCATCAACAATTTACCCAGGATTTCAGGACTCATATATGTATGTTCTCTCTTATTTTTTTTTAAATATTTATTTATTTATTATGTATACAATATTCTGTCTGTGTGTATGCCAGAAGAGGGCACCAGATCTCATTACAGATGGTTGTGAGCCACCATGTGGTTGCTGGGAATTGAACTCAGGACCTTTGGAAGAGCAGGCAATGCCCTTAACTGCTGAGCCATCTCTCCAGCCCCCTCTCTTATTTTTTTAAAAATATTTATTATTGCCGGGCGATGGTGGCGCACGCCTTTAATCCCAGCACTGGGAGGCAGAGGCAGGCGGATCTCTGGGAGTTCGAGACCAGCCTGGTCTACAGAGCTAGTTCCAGGACAGGCTCCAAAGCTACAGAGAAACCCTGTCTCGAAAAACCAAATATATATATATATAATTTATTTATCATGTACACAATAGTCTGTCTGCGGGTATGCCTGCAGGCCAGAAGAGCGCACCAGACCTCATTACAGATGGTTGTGAGCCACCATGTGGTTGCTGGGAATTGAACTGAGGACCTTTGGAAGAGCAGGAAGTGCTCCTAACCGCTAAGCCATCTCTCCAGCCCATTCTCTTATTTTTGAAACAGTCTTTTGTTTTGTTTCTCCTGAGACAAGGTTTCTTTGTGTAGCCTTGGTTGTCCTTGAGATAGCTCTGTGGACCAGGCCTGCCTCTGCCTCCCAAGCTCTGGGATTAAAGACATGAGCCAGTCTTATGTAGCCAGGCTAGGCTAGTATTTGCAGCAATCCTCCTGCTTCAGCTCCTGAGTGCTAGGATGAAAGCATGGGCCACCAACCCAGGCTACCTGAGATGAGACACTTGGGGCTGCACAGGGGAGCAGAGGTTGCTCCCAGCAGCTCAACGAGGCTGTTCCACGCTGGAACTCAGGCTCCAGCGGCTCACACAGGTTATTAGGCCCTCCCCCAAGCCCCACACACAGAACAAACATTTTTAAAATTAAAAGATAGGAACTCTTGAACACTTTCTTAGTGTGTGCCCTTCCCCGCACAAAAAGAAAAGGAAAAAGGAAGCTACGTTTTACTTGGAGCTGGGGGTGTAGGTAGGCCTGTGTTACTTTTGAAGTAGTTCATGCAGGGCGGTGGTAGCACGCGCCTTTAATCCCAGCACTCGGGAGGCAGAGACAAGCAGATTTCTGAGTTTGGGGCCAGCCTGGTCTACAAGAGCTAGTTCCAGGTCAGGCTCCAAGGCTACAGAGAAACCCTGTCTCAAAAAACCAAAACCAAAGAAACAAAACAAGTTCAGAGGGCTGGGGAGGGGGGGATACAGAGGAAAGCTGGATACACTCAGGAAGTTGGGATTCCTTTTTTTTTTTTTTGGTTTTTCCAAACAGGGTTTCTCTGTGTAATCCCAGGTATCCTAGGATTCGCTCTGTAGACCAGAGCTGGCCTTGAACTCAGAGATCCACCCTGCCTCACGAGTGCTGGGATTAAGAGTATGCGCCACCTGCTTGGGTCTGCAGGGTTGCTTGCAGTTAAGGGCACATAGGGGCAGTTCCACGCCTGGAGGGCTCTTCCGCTAGCTGGCCTGGGAATGTGCTATGCCCTGAGCCCACCCTTCCTGGGCAGTGCCCTTTGATCCTGACTGAGCCTGGAGGAGACTTGACAGGCTCCTGTCCCTGCTTAGAGTCAGTTTCCAGAAGCATAGGGCCCAGAACTGGAATGGCCCCTCCCCAAGCCCTCTCTTTCTGTACAGTGAGGCACCAGACATCAGTCGGTTCACAGGCAGGTTTATTAGGTCATAGCTCAGGCCTGCATCACTGGCCGGGACATTTCCGCCTGCAGCTTCACTCCTGAGCCTGCAAAGCCTGTCCCGCCCTGGAAAGGAGGAGAAGAAGCTGGGGGAGCCTGCTGGGCTCCTATGTAGACCAGGGAAAAATAAGTCTCAGGGCAGGGGATGGAGGGGGCCCGGGACACAGGAGGGACTGCGGGGAGAAGTCCCAGGATGGAGGAAAGCACAGGAAAATGTGGAGGAGCTAAAGAAAAACACAAGGTGCTGTGGGACCCAAGCGTGTGTGAAGAGGGAAGTGGCGGGAGGAGGGTGAGGTGGAGGACTCCGCGGGGGTGACAGGTACAAGGTGGGGGCAGGGGCTGGGGTGTGCACTGGCAACTCACCCGCTGCAGCACGATGATGTCACGCTCTGTCAGCGTGTCCCCATTCACGGGGTCCACCATGTCTTTCCGAATCAGTTTCTCCACACACTCCAGAGTGACCACAGCCCCAGAGGGCCGCAGCACTGCGCACGGTGTGGCGTTGCTCAAGCTGTCTCGGGTCACTGCACACACGTAGCGCTCACTGCGTGTGATGAGCCCCACGCGGTCCACGGACTCGTCCAGCTGCGTGAAGCGCACTGGCGTCAGGTCGGACATGCGCAGTGGCTTCCCAGACATTGGGCAGGTCACCGTGCGGGACTGCAGGCAGAGGAAGGGTCAACAGAGAAGGAAGGACAGGGGTCAACATGTAAGGGGAACGAGGGGCTGGGACACTGAGAGCTCACTGGTTTTTCCAGCTTCGTGGCCTTTGCCTCGGGCGTAAGGGAGGGAATCCAGAAGCTGGGCAGCACTTTATCCTTCTCGTTCCCTGGGGGACCCGTGCTGGGCCCTGGCTGCTCACCATCTGTGGAGAGAGAAGCTGGGGTACGCACCTCAGGAAGTCATCCCCTCAAGACCCCTGGCGAAGGATAGGTGTTCCCTGTCACCTGTGTTGGGTAAGGTGGCAGCCTTGGGCATGAAGGGGTTGAGGGGCCTGCTCACGATGGCTGCCTCCTTCTCCAGGAAGCCTCGAGCTTGGTCCTCGGCTGCTGCTCGCTGGAGCTGTCTCTGCTCTTCCCTGCGGGCTCCTCGCTGCTTCTCATAGGCCTAGGGGAAGAGGGCCTGGCTCAGCACCCACCAGCGGGAGGATGGAGCCCTGAGCAGCTCTGGCAGGGGCTGGCAACGGTCGCTGCTTTTGTGTGATAAGGTGGCCCTGGCCTTTCTGAGTCCTTGGCTTCCTACTCAGATAGAGTGGGACCCAGAGTTTTCCTGTTGGGAGGGCCTGCTCAAGGTGAGTCAGGGGCTCATGTAGTCCAGGCTGGCCTGGAACTCAAGGGTGACCCTGAACTCCTGATTTTCCACTAATCAAGTCATGTCCCACCACATCTGGTATTAGGTGCTGGGTGTGGGACCATGGGCTTCGTGCACACTATGCAAGCACTCTATAAACAGCTACACCTCCTGCCAAATGGGGTCACCTCAGTGCTGAGACAGAGAGGCACACAGTAAGCGCTCAAGAAAGAATGCGAGCGAGCTGGCCAGGGAACCCGTCCTGCCACAGGGAGCTTGGCTTGGAAGTCTATGACCAGTACAGTGTGCTTTGTCCTGTGTGGCCAGAACAGGGAAGGTCCGCTCCTTGCTCAGTCCCCCTGGCACCCAGCAGGTATCGACAGTGGCGCCAGGATTGGGGGGGGAGGGCTGGCTGGCGACCGGGCTGAGGGGAGGACATGGAGTCTGAGCACACTGGGGCCAGCGGTGGGAAGCAGGAGCGCTGCAAAGGCTCGGCCGGTGAGGGCTGCCTCCAGCCCTGGCCCGAGCAAAAACAAAACAACCCCTCACTGTCCTGAGCGCCAGAAAGCCAGACCGTGTAGGAAGGACCACAGTCACCATGGGCACCTAGAGAGATGTGTCTCCCATTTGCTCGGTGGGGCCCTCTGGCGGTCATCGCACAGATGACAGGGCATTGTACATCACACACACCCCGCCATGTGCGTGGAGCCAAGGAGAGCCAAGGAAGCTGCTCCTGCAGAGTGCAGCCCAGCACAAGCACAGCAGAGGGTGTAGGCACACAGGGGTCTCAGGTTCCTAGAGCAGGGTGGGCCCCAGAGATCCTGGCCTAGAGGAGGGCAACACAGATGCTGCCTGGAAAATCTGGACAGAAGTGGGAGTGGATGGTGCTCCAGGCAGAGAAAAGCAACTGCCCCGTTGAGTCCCTTCCCTTCTCCTCGGCACCCATCACCTTCATCTGCCGGGCAATCTCTTTCTTCTGGTGTAGGATGTACTCCAGGATTGCCTCCCGTTCATAGAGGTAGCCATCTGGGCTGCAGAGAGGAGATGAGGAAAGCGTGGGCCTGGGCTTCATCACAAGATGGCACCCACTCACTTCTATATCCATTCTGGGTACCACCATCGAGCATCCTCACCCCAGCATCCACCCATTCATACACACCCTGGGTACCACCATCAAGCATCCTCACCCCAGCATCCACCCATTCACCCCCACCCTGGGTACCACCATCGAGCATCCTCACCCCAGCATCCACCCATTCATACACACCCTGGGTACCACCATCAAGCATCCTCACCCCAGCATCCACCCATTCACACCCACCCTGGGTACCACCATCAAGCATCCTCACCCCAGCATCCATCCATTCATGCCCACCCTGGGTACCACCATCGAGCATCCTCACCCCAGCATCCATCCACGCCCTCCCTACCCTGGGTACCACTACACATCCTTAGGTGACATCTCCCATGGTCTCCCTTCAGCCCATTTCTTTTCATTTTATTGTGGGACATGATGTTCTGCAGCTCAGGTTAGCTTTAAACTGCTGTGTAGCTGAGGTTTGCCTTGAACCCCCATCCTCCGTTTGCGCTGCCTGAGTGCATCACACCTGGTTTTCTGTGGCACTGAGAACTCAGAGCTTCCTGCAGGCTAGGAAAGCACTCCACCTGCAGAGCCCAGCCCCAGCTGTTAGCAATGTACTCTTTCCACTGGTGGTGGAGGAGCAGCTGCCTGTCTTTGGAGATAGCTCTGTGGCTCTGAGAGGGTGAACCCACACACACCAGCTGCCCTGCTGCCCCTCCCCTGCTCACGTGACCACAGGATCGTGACAGGGCTGCAGCGAGAGACAGCAGCAGTCAAAGTCCTTCACAGCATCCCGGCTCAGTCGAATGTTCTGGGTCCCATAGCCTGAGGCCGCTGCGGACAGAGAAAGGTGGTGATGGATGCAGACATACCTTTCACTAGATGCCCAAGGAAATGTGGGGGTTGAGTGGAACCTGAGAAAGCCACGGTTATGCCAACCTTGCTCCCTCACAGTGGGGCAGGGGGTAAAGAGGGTCATGGCTGGCTCCCCTCTCCTGGACTGGGGACCACTGTGGCTCTCAGCCTTCCTTTCTGCAAAGGTGGTATCCAGGGATGTGTTAGATGAGCCACATGGCCCTGCTACCTGTGGTCACCATCCTTAGTACACACAGGGCAACGACAGGGCATTCGAGGGCAGAATAGGACAACAGAGCAGCCAAACAGCCAGGCCCCACAGAGGGGAAACCAGAGGTGAGAGAGATCCCCAGCGGTACCTGTGTCCTTCTTCTTCTCGTGGTAGGTGTAGACAGCCCCTGCAGTGCAGTTCTTGCCGTGCCGCGTCATCCTGTGGGAGAAAGGGGCAACGGCTGGGCTGGGGTCACCCCAGGATACCCCACGACAACAGCAGCCTGCCCCAGATGCCTCATCAACTCCCCAGGCACAGCCTGAGCCTCAGCAGTACAAGTCTGAAGCAGGGAGGAAGAAAAATCAGGCAGCACCAGCTACTAACTTTTGGTTTTGAGACAGAATCTCATCCTGTAGACCAGGCTGGCCTCAGACTCCACCTGTCTCTGCCTCCTGAGGGCTGGGATTAAAGGCGTGCACCAAGCCGGGCGGTGGTGGCGCATGCCTTTAATCCCAGCACTTGGGAGGCAGAGGCAGGCAGATCTCTGTGAGTTCGA
>NW_004949112.1:2190476-2196685 GCF_000317375.1 Microtus ochrogaster
TCCAAAACCACAGAGAAACCCTGTCTCAAAAAAAAAAAAAAAAACAACAACAACAACAACAACAAAAAAAGTAAAGGCGTGCACCACCGGCTGGTGAAACTCTGACTTTTAAACATGTTTTATGTGTCTATGTGTGCGCCTGCTTGTCTGAATATGCATCACTTGCAAGGAGAGCTTCAGAGACCAGAAGAGGGTGACAGGTCCCCTGCAGCTGGAGTTACAAGTGGCTGGGAGCGGCCATGTGGCTGCTGGAACCCACATCTTCTACAGAGCCGCAGTCATTGCTAATCTCTGCCATCTCTCCACCCTGGAGATTTTAGAATAACATCATTCTACTGTTTTTGAAAATGTAGCTGGTGTAATCTAAATACAGTGGTTTGATGATTTCCACTATACATCTGAAAAAAAAAAACCCACATACATGCAAACTCTTAAGCTGTTTTAGGGGCTGGAGAGAGGATAGAAGCACTGGCTGCTTTATCAGAGGTCCTGAGTTCAAATCCCAGCAACCACATGGTGGCTCACAACCATCTGTAATGAGATCTGGCGCCCTCTTCTGGCCTGCAAGCATGCATGCAGAGCACTGTATACATAGTGAAGTCTTAAAAAAAAAAGTTAGTTCGACAAAAATGAATTTTACAGGTCCTCTTTTCTCCATGAACTTATATTTTCACCACGTTTCCCATTTTAACCCAATATCATATCTTTATATTCAAAACTGTTTTGATAATTACTCAATTACTCATACTTCTCTGCAATAAAAAAATAGAGCTGGAGACACTCCAGCTTACAAGTCCTGTAACTGCAGCCCCAGGAGATACTCCCTCTCTCTCACACACACACGCAACAAATTAACTGATGATTTTAAAATGAAGAACCAAGCCAGGCCAAGTACTGTGAAGCAGATGCGTCACCTCAGATGTGGCCCGGCAGAGCGCAGGCACAGCACTTCCCTAGCATGCAAGAGGCCCTGGGTTAACCACAGCTCTTCAAGGAAACCAAACACACAAAAACCAAAATAAAAACAACGAAGACTGAGGCTCTGCAGCGTGTGGGGCGACACCCTCTTCAGACCCGAGTGTGGGGACCCATGACAGGTCAGAAGTCACTCTGCTCTGTATGCTCCAGGGAGAATACAGGTGAACCAGGTTCCCACCTCTGCAATCCCAGTACTCAGAAGGCTGAGGTGAGGGGGAGTGCGTTGACCCAAGTTCCAGACAGCAAGGGCTGAGAGGGACCCTGTCTCAGAAGCACAAATCGAGGGCCATAAGATGGCTCGGGGTGGAGGGGCTGGCCTTGCAGAGGCAATGAGACAATGACCTGCTTGCAATGCCTGAGTCACACAGAAACACGGAAGGAGAGAGCCAGTGCCACAAAGTCACCTGACCTGCACATGTGTGCTCTGGCTGCAAGCCCACACACGTGCCGTCTGAAAACAAGAGAGAACTAAGTAGGGGCTCTTGTCCTCTTGACAGTACCCCCGTCGGCCCAGCAGGCTCACCCTCACTTTATACTGTCCACAGCAGTCCCTCTCAACACCTGTGGGCGGACAGTGGCGTCTGCGGTGACCAATCAGCCAATCACTGTACCAGGGCTCAAAAAGCCCAAACTGGTCTCTGAAGCTATGAGGTTGAGAGTAACCTTGAATTTATCCTCCTGCCTCCACCTCCAGAGTGCTGGACGTGACAGGTAGATGCCACCATGCCTAGGCCATTTAAATTTGGGGGCCAGAACTGGAGGATAAGAGCACTGGCTGCTCTACCAGAGGCTCAGTCCCAGCACTCACACGGCGGCTCACAACCACCCATGACTCAGTTCTAGAGGATCAGATGCCTCTCTGGCTTCCCTGGGCACCAGGTACACCTGTGTTGCTCAAACGTACATCCAGGCAAGATTCTTGTAACCAAAAAATAAATTTTTATAATAAAACAATTTATAATGCTACGTGGTGGTGGCGTACACCTTTAACCCCAGCACTAGGCAGAAGCAGGCGGATCTCTGAGTTCGAGGCCAGCCTGGTCTACAGCGTGAGTTCCAGGACAGCCAGGGATACACAGAGAAACCCTGTCTCAAGAAAAACAAAAGCAAAAAGAACAAAAAGAAATTTACTCATTTTCTCCTTCTCCTTTCATTCTGTAGACCAGGCTGGCCTAGAACTCACAGAGCTGTCTGCCTCTGCCTCCCAAGTGCTGGGATTAAAGGTGTGCATCACCATGTGTGGCTCTAATTCTGAAATTCTGAGGATTGGAGTTCCCTGACATCACAGCAGGATGCAGAAAAACCTCCTGGAGGCAATGGCAGGGGCTGTGGAGAAGTGGTGTGCTCTGACTCCATAGTCAAATGTCAATCACAAGCAAGAAACCAGCCTGGGAAACAGGTCTGGATGACTTTCACACTCACACAGCCACAATCAGGAACTTGGCCTTGAGGAAGATCATACTGGAGAAACAGCACCTGAAGGAGATTCGCGGAAGTAGAAAGTTCTAGACCAGTGCTTCTCAACCTTCCTAATGCTGTGACCCTTTTTAATACAGTTCCTCACGTTGTGGTGACCCCAACCATAAATCATTTTGTTGCTATTTCTTAACTAACTTTGCTACTGTTATGAACTGTAACCTGAGACCCCCGGGTTGAGAACCAATGTTCTAGTGCCACCTATGGGTGGATGTGGTTCTTCACAGGGACGAGAGTAGGGTAGCCTTTCTGGTTAAGTCAGGATGAACATCCTGTGTAAAGGCATGAGAATAAGCAAGTGCTGGGCGGTGGTGGCGCACGCCTTTAATCCCAGCACTCGGGAGGCAAAGGCAGGTGGATCTCTGTGAGTTCGAGGCCAGCCTGGTCTACAAGAGCTAGTTCCAGGACAGGCTCCAAAACCACAGAGAAACCCAGTCTCGAAAAAGAAAAGAAAAAAAAAGGGAAAAAAGAGAATAAGCAAGCAAGTATTATACACAGTACAATGATACAAAGATTCTAGCAGACTGACAGAAAATAAAAGTCCAGATCTGCTGTCACATGCCTGTCTCCCAGCCACCTGGGAGGGCGAAGAAGCAGGGTCACAAATTCCAGGTCAACCCCAGCTACAGAATGAGTAGGGACGGGAGCATATGATGAGACCCTGACTCAAATGTCAAAGGCGAGCGGGAAGCCAGCTGTGGGGCCCTGCAAGCCCAGCACTGGAGAAGTAAGGGCCAGTGTTCAGGGTGCGCTCTAGGAGAGAAAGGAGACTCCAGGGATCAGGGTAGTCCCCGCCCAGGATGTCCCGGCCACTTTATCTCTTCTGGCTGCCTTGAAACACTTGCCTTACACAGAACTTGTGAGATGGGTACCCCAGTTCTGATGGTCCACCCTCCTGCTGGCATCAGTTTTTGTTTTTTGATACATTTACACAGACTGAAAACAGAGATCTTTTTCCTACTTAATTCTTTTTTATGAACCAATGAGAGTTGCCTGGAAGAGCAGAAATGCTCTTAACCGATGAGCCGTCTCTCCAGCCCCAGCACAGACCTTCAGCTGGATGTCATCCCCGCTCTATAGAGGTGATCCTGTACCCTCTGTAGTCAGTGTGCTCCGGGCCAAGCCAAGCTGAGGATGCGAGCATAGGCCATGAGGGGGTTCAAAGGGTGAAAGCACTTTATGAACAAACCTGACGACCTAAATTCTTTCCCGAGATCCCATAGTGGAAGGAGAGAACAGAACTCCTAAAGCTGTTCTCTGGCTGCATTGCATGCAGACACAAACACACAATGCTCCCCTATAAGCAAGCATGCATGCATGCACACACTCACATGCACAAAACATAAATAATAAAATGTAATAAAAAATTTGCAAACAGGCCTGGAGAGATGGCTCAGTGGTTAAGAGCACTGGCTGCTCTTTCAGAGGTCCTGAGTTCAACTGGATGGTGGTGGCACACGCGGGAGGCAGAGGCAGGAGGATCTCTATGAGTTCGAGGCCAACCTGGTCTACAAGAGCTAGTTCCAGGATAGGTTCCAAAGCTACAGAGAAACCCTGCCTCAAACAAACAAAACCAACTACAACAAAAAAACAGAGAGCTGGGCGGTGGTGGCGCACACCTTTAATCCCAGCACTTGGGAGGCAGAGGCAGGTGGATCTCTGTGAGTTCGAGACCAGCCTGGTCTACAGAGCTAGTTCCAGGACAGGCTCCAAAGCCACAGAGAAACCCTGTCTCAAAAAACAAAAAACAAAAAAAAAAAAAAAACAAACCAGAGGTCCTGAGTTCAATTCCCAGCAACCATATGGAGGCTTACAACCATCTGTAATGGGGTCTGATGCCCTCTTCTGGCAGATACAACACTCACACATAAAATACATAAATAAATTTTAAAAATTATCAATAACTACAAGGCCAGCCTGGGCTAAAGAGAGAATCCAAGGACAGCTTAGGTAGTTTGGCACGATGCTACGGATGCAGCCCACTGTTAAGAGTATCAGTCCAGCATCTACCTGCCAGCCTCCTCTGATCTAGCACCTCTCGCTCGCGCCCCCTTCCCAGTCCCCTGGGCTTCTGCTGTGTTGGCCATATGGGCCAATCCCCACTTTATTCTTAGGCCCCAGCTGCCTTGACCTTGAAGTATTTGGCACTGGCTGGTGTCTCTTGGCCACAGGGAGAGGATTCTGTTGCGTTGGTGAAACACTCGCTCTTTAGATGAGAGGAACAGCTAGAAAGGGGTGCAACTTTTCCCAAAATCTTATTTTTCTTTCTGTATATGCCTGTGTGTATGTTTTGCCACACATGTGTAGCTGCCCAGAGGCTAGAAGATGTCATCTCCTGTAGCTGAAGTTACAGCTGCCTGACGTGGGGGAGGGAGCACTGGGAACCACATCTAGGCCCTCTTACTGCCCAGATACTCTCCAGGCCCAAGGGGCATTTTCCTTTCCCTTCTCTTTCCATTCTTTTTTCCTTTCCTTTCCTTTTTCTTTCTTCTTCCTTCCTTCCTTTCATGAGAAAGGCTTTCTCTGTGTAGCACTGGCTGTCCTGGAACTCACTATGTAGATTAGGCTGGCCTCAAACTCAGAGATCTACCTGCCTCTACCTCCCAAGTGCTGGGATTAAAAACATGAGCTACCACCACCCAGCTAAAAACTTATTTAAATGTTGAACATTGAACTTTTATTTTTATTTTATGCCTGCACATGTGTCTATCCTCGCTCGTGTGTGGCTCGTGTCTTCAGAGGTCAAAAGAGGGTGTCTGATCCCCAGGGACTGGAGCTACAGACGATTGCAAGCTGCCATGTGGGTGCTGGGAATCAAACCTGGGTTTTCGGCAAGAGCAGAGAAACCCTTAAAGCTGAAACATCTCTTCAGCCTGCAGAGATGTAAAAACTAGAAACAAAACGAACAGCTGGGTGACGGCAGTGGTGGCACTCATCTTTAATCCCAGCATTTGGGAGGTAGTGGAGGCAGTGGTGGGCGGATCTCTTGAGGCTGAGGCCATCCAGGGCTACACAGAGAAACCCTGTCTCAAAAAACCAATCAAACAAAACACCAAAGAGAAGACAAAACAAGTAAAAAAGCCTGGCCAGGTGCTGAGACAGCTCAGGGGTAAAGGTGCCGGCCTGACAGCCTGAGGTCAGCCCCAGGCTCCAGGTGGTAGAGTAACCTTTGTGTACACTGTGAAGATGTGTCTTCGTCACAGCGCCTTCTGATTGGTTTAATAAAGAATCTAATGGCCAAGAGCTAGGCAGGAAGAGGTTAGGCTGGACTTCGGGGCAAAGAGAAAGGAAGAGGAGATGAGTCAGGTATGAGAGGAGACGCCAGGGATGTGGAGAGGACACAGGAGGTGCAAGAAGAGGGCTAGGTGGGGCAGCGCACGCTTTAACCCCAGCACTCGGGAGGAGAGGCAGGCGGATCTCTGTGAGTTCGAGCCAGTCTGGTCTACAGAGCTAGTTCCAGGACAGCCAGAGCTACAGAGAAACCCTGTCTCAGGAAAAAAGAAAAAGATGGAAGCCACAAGGCAAAGGCAAAACGTAGACGACCACAAACACAAAGTGGTCAATCTCAGTGAGAACCAGTGGGACAAGACTTGTGAGCTGGTGCTCCACGGAAAAACCTGTCTACATCTCATTAACCCAGGCTCGCCCCAGACTTGCTATGTGAATGAAAAAATATAAAAATAAAAAGGAAAGGACATGACTGCTCTTAGGTATGGAGGAGAGAGTTTGTTACAGATGTGCAGGAGAGCACAGCC
>NW_004949112.1:2197793-2198929 GCF_000317375.1 Microtus ochrogaster
GAGTTTGTTACAGATGTGCAGGAGAGCTCAGCCAGAGAGAGTTTGTTACAGATGTGCAGGAGAGCCCAGTCCAGAGGCAGGGACATCTGGGAGGGTTCAGAGTGGACTTAACCAGACTGGGCTGTGTCATATGGGAGAGGGGAACGAGTTGCAGCTGCCAGAAGGCCAAAGAACCGGGGTACAATTCCCAGCACCTACATGGCCAGCCTACTCTACAGAGTGAGATCTAGGACAGCCAGAGCTACACAGAAAAATCCTGTCTCGAAATACTAAAAACAACCAAAACCAAAAACCAACCAACCACACAACCAAACAAACAAAAGCTGGGGCTGAAGAGATAACTCAGGGATTTAAAGTAGTTACTGCTCTTGTAAAGGACCAGAGTTTGATTCCCAGCACCCATGACTGAGGGCTCACAACCACCTGTAACTCCAGAATACAATGCTTTCTTCTGGCCTCTGTGAGCATCAACATACTCAGAGATTTCATCCCCAGCACCACGCAAACACAAAATTAAAATAAAAACCACAACGAAGAACCAGTTCACGCCCTACTATTATAACCATGTGTAACCAACAGTTAAGTGAGCATAGGGGGCTGGAGAGAGGGCTGAAAGGTGGTTAAGAACACTGGCTGCTTTTCCAGAGGAGTGGGGTGCAATTCCCAGCACCTACATGGCAGCTCACAGCTGTCTGTAACTTCAGGGGACCAGGTGCCCTCACACAGACATACATGCAGGCAAAAATAAATAAATCATTAGTGAGAATGAAGAGGAACTGAGAGGCACACACATCAATGTGAGGAGGAAGTTCTTCTGGAGGACGCCACAAGCCGTGACCCACAGACCTTACTCCCAGGGAATGTCAGAACACATCCACACAAACCTCGTACATGTGCACAGTTGTATACACATGTGCACAGTCGCACACGCATGTGTACAGTAGCACACACATATGCACAGTAGCAACAGCTGCAACAGCCAAAAAGTCGAAACAATTCTAACGGTCCATCAACTGAAGGAGAAGTGAAATGTGCCGTATCTCACACAACAGAATACTGTACATCCACAGACAGACAGTCAGGATGTAACAGAATACTGTACATCCACAGACAGTCAGGATGTAACAGAATACTGT
>NW_004949112.1:2199565-2206097 GCF_000317375.1 Microtus ochrogaster
AAAAACCAAAAAAAAAAAAAAAAAAAAAAAGAATGTAGGACAGGATTTCTTTGGGGATGTTAAACATGTCCTAAAGTTGACTTGAGACAGCTCAGCTTGGCCTCTGATACTATATGCAGCCTGAGGATGACCTTGAACTTCTGATTTTGCTGCCTAGGCCACGGAGTGATCTGCATAGCAGGCTCCTGTCTGGTGCTCTTGGAGGCTAGAAGGGGGCATTAGATCCCCTGGAACAGGAGGGATTACAGGTTTGTGCTACCACACCCAGAGAACATGCTCTAAAATTGTTAGTGGTGATGCCCATACAACTCTGTGAATACACTTCGAATTGTTTGCTTTAAGTGGGCAAAGTATATATTACGTGAAATTATATCTCAATAAAGCTCACTGAAAAATAAGAACAACATGAGCTAGGAGTGGTAACTGCATGCTTATAATTTCAGTACAGGCCTACCTGTCTCAAGACAAAGACAAAACAAACAAAAACAAATGAAGAGGCAGACGAGATTGGGCAGAGGCCAAGAGCACTGGCTGTTCTTCCAGAGGACCTGGGTTTGAGTCTAACATACACACGGCAGCTCGTGATTCATTCTAGTTCCGGGTGAGCTGATGGCCCTTTTCTGGCCTCTATAGGCACCGTATTCGAGTGGTGCACAATCATACATGCAGGGCAAAATGGTCATTCAAGCCGGGCGGTAGTGGCGCACACCTTTAATCCCAGCACTTGGAAGGCAGAAGCAGGCAGATCTCTGTGAATTCAAGGACAGCCTGGTCTACAGAGTGAGTTCCAGGACAGCTAGGGCTACACAGAGAAACACTGTCTGGCAAAACCAAAACAAAAAATCAAAAACCTACAAAAAAAAAAAAAAGCCGGGCGTTGGTGGTGCACGCCTTTAATCCCAGCACTCGGGAGGCAGAGGCAGGCGGATCTCTGTGAGTTTGAGGCCAAGCCTGGTCTATAGAGCTAGTTCCAGGACAGGCTCCAAAACCACAGAGAAACCCTGTCTCGAAAAACAAAAAAAAAATAAAAAAATAAAAAATAAAAAACCTCACTCATTCACATAAAATAAGAAAATCCTTTTCCTTTTTGGGATAGGGTCCCACTATGTAGCTCTTGCTGACCTGGATCAGCATATGTGAGCCAGGCTGGTCTTACTCCCTGAGAGATCCACCTACTTCTGCCTCCCTAGTGCTGGGGTTAAAGATGTGTCCACTAAAAAGTTTCTGCACCCCCTACAAACTTCTCTAACAATGCAATCATCTGAATCAGACCAAATCAAACCGAATTAGAAAAAGCCCAGGTTTACTGGATACCAATGCTCTCGGACGGCTTTCCAGGACCCCAGAGAGGAGTTGGGGAAGGAAGACCAGAAAACTACGAGTTTGTTCACTGGGTGGCAGTTTAAATTCCTTGTGGGAGGGGTCTTGTGCATCTCTGGGGAGGGGTCATCCTTTGGCAGGTTTTCTCAGGGGTAGAGTCTGGACTAAGGCAACTCCCAGGGAAGGGGGCTTGGAATGGAACTTCCACGCGAATATTCCAGACTCCTAGGCTATATGGATGCCAGGGGCTGGGATGACGCTTTCACTCAAAAACCCCAGGCTCTCTGGATATAGGGGCGCCACGCCCATTATAAATAAATCTTAATCTCCATACAGAGATCCTGCCATCCTGCACTGCATGCAACCCTCTCTCAAATAACAAATCACCGGGTGGTCCACACCTTAAATTCCAGCACTCGGGAGGCAGAGTCAGGCAGATCTCTGTGAGTTCGAGGCCAGCCTGGTCTACAAAGTGAGGTCCATGGTAGCCAGGGTTGTTACACAAGGTTATCTCGAAAAGCAATAATAAAAATTAAAAATAAACAAATAGGGAAAAGTGGCTGGTGTGGTGAACACCTTTAATCCGAACACTTGGGGCTGCAGAGGCAGGTGGATCTCTCTGAGTTTGAGGCCAGCCTGAACTACATAGTGAGTTCTGGGACAGAGAAGGCTACGTGAGACTGTCTCAAGTAAAATAATTCACTTCCTTCAAGGATCCTTTAGGGCCTTATCCACTACTGCTCATCTCCCTCCTCACCACTGTCTGGAAAACTGAAGCGGATTAAGGGATCCTGCCTCAACTCTTCACTATTCCAGGGAATCCTACGTTCATTTCTGCACTGGTACGGACCCTTTTCCACTACGGAACTACATTTTCTAAGAGTGTTCCGGATGAGGATGACATATTGCAAGGCATCCTGGGAGATGTAGTTCAGCTTCCAACTCAAGGAGTCAGAGCGCTCTGTTAATGATTAACAGGAAGTCGGAATGCGAAACCTTATCCTGTGTCCCTCGGAACTTCATATATCCCACCCACAAGAAGAGACTCTTAGTGACGCGACCCCACACCGCCGGCAGCTCACCTCACAAACGATTAGCCGATCCGTCGTGGCTTCAACTGTGTCCCGAACCGGAAAAGAGTACTTTTTTTTCCACTACACTCCTCCCACTTCCGCTCAGCAGCAAGACACCGGAAATAGTACTGCCCCTAGTAGTGGAGGCGCTTCTCGTGGTTTGGTAAGTCCTTTCTTCTTCTCTTCCCCCCACCAAAACGTGAGCGACAACTCGAAGGTTCCGGTGAGCGAAAGTGGCTTGACTATCGGAGACCACTTAACCTGTGTTAGGCAGAGTGGTGTAGTTGCTTTGATTCTTTTCAAGTCTGAGTTTAAGGACTAACTCCTTCGCCCAGATATTCTGATACCCACTTTCCCAAATATATACCTATTTTTCCCATTACATCTTAAGAGACGATTTTGCCTAAGTTATAGAATAAGCAATAATCAAAAGATCACGAGGCCAAGCTGTCCACGTCAGTCACCCTCAGCAAACAGATATGATGTGGTACCGCCCAGTTATTCCTGGAATCAAAGCATTCCGTTCCCACCAGTTTGTAGATCTCTAGAGACTCAAGATTTATTTTCCTGGCTCTGCCAAGCAAATTGTCTGTAGGGAGAGAGCCGGGCTGGGAAAGGAGAGAGGAGGAGACTCTAATAAGGTTCCTTAGATCCCTCCGTAATGTGCAAAGTCTTGCTCCTATGTGGGGCTGTGTCCCCGGAGCCCTTGGTCCTAAGGCTCCTTTAAGTACTTTGTCTCTTACCTGAGTCCCTCCCAGAGCAGGTAACCAGTAGCCCCGCCCCCTGCCAGAAGCCGGGATTGGGCCTTGTTACCGAAGAGAAGCACCCCTCCTTCCTCTCCCCTCCTTCCTCCCCTCCCCTTTTTCACAGCTGGCTACTGCTGACCCAGGGGGTCTTCATTACAGAAGAGAGGCAGGGCTCCCAGGTCTGGGCAGGTAAGTGGATACTGCTCTCAGAGAAACTTGGGGTGTGGAGGGGAGCTCTGGTGTCCTGACTTCCCACACCATTGGGATCCAGAGACTTGGGACCCTAAATCCTAGGCCCTGGAGTTCAGGGTCGCGTTCCCTCAAGACCTCAGACCTAGAAATTTAGGACCTCATTTGTCCTATAATCTTTGATCTCTGGGGGTGGATGAGGCAATGGCAGAGGGAGGGTTGACTTGGAATGGAACCTGCCAGGTTGGAAGGGACCAGGGCTGCGGATGAACCTGTTGAAATTGCTTACTGTGTCACATGGTATCTTGGATACGGCAGAGGGACAGACAAGAGCACACGGACTTTGTGCTCATCATGGGGCAGGCACTGTCATCTCTGAGGTCCTCCCTCCTCTCACATTCGAATACCTGGTGTGTAGGCAAGTCGCTTTACCACCTGGTGACAGTCTTCTCGTCTATAGAATGACAGGCGATTGTTCAAATTGGATTGTTTTGAGAATTAAAATGAGTTGATACAGACAATAGTGTCTGGCATAGGTTATAGATTGAGTGCTTGCTTTTTCTTTCATTCACTGACTGCAGAGTCCAGGCAGGGAGTTCTTGCCTCGTAACTCTGCTGAGGCATTTGGGAATCCACACAACATGAGGGGCCATCCTTCCCTGCTCTTAGTCTATATGGGATTGACCACCTGCCTGGACACCTTACCTTATGAAGAGCAAAACCAAGGTGAGTGTTTGAGGAAGAGCCTTACAGAGGTTTAATTTCTGCCTTCTCCTACCCAGGATACTTCCTGGCTTCCCAGACCCTGGCCCTTCTCCCTCAGATCCAGGAATCCAGACCCCAGCTCTCCCTCAGACACAAAAGTCTAGGTCCCAGCCTCTTCCCTCCGACCCACAAGTCCAGCCTCAGCCTTCCTCCTTCAGAAACAGATTTCTAGACTCCAGTTTTTCACCCTCATACCCAACTACCCAGACCCCGGCCCTCCTTGCTCAGATCCAGGGGTTTCCAAGCCTGGCCCTCACCCCTCAGAACCCCATAACTCTCTATCTTCCTTGTCCTCAATCCTAAGGACTCTCTGCTTTTGACCCTGATGTCCTTAGTTCTTGACATCTTCCTGAATCCTCCGGAGGCCCAGAGTTTCCTAGTTGGCCGCAGGCGGGTTCCTCGGGCTAACCACTGGGACCTGGAGTTGCTGACCCCTGGGAACCTGGAGCGGGAGTGTCACGAGGAGAGGTGCTCCTGGGAGGAGGCCCGAGAATACTTTGAGGATAACACACTGACGGTGAGACACTCAGAGGGCACTCTCTGCCTCCCTGGGGTTTCAAACACCAGCACGGACTGGCTGTGGGGGCTGCTCCATGTCTAGCTGCTGCTTTCCCCTTCTCATCCCCTCCTTCTAGGAACGCTACTGGGAACGTTACACCTACAATGGCAAGGGAGGTGAGTGGTCCTCAGTCCTCTCGCTCCATGATGGGGAAGCGGCCCTTAGCCCTAGAGTTCAATCCAAAGTCTCCCCACACACAAACAAGGACCTCCTTCCCTCAAATCCCATGCTGTCCAGAGATGACTGACAAGGTGTCCCCTCCCTTTTCATTATGGCCCTTGTCTGAAAACCCAGCACAACTGCATGCAGATTCATAGGAGGGTCCAACCCCTGGAGGGGCATGTGGGTGTGTTATTGTCATGGGCCTATCAGAAGGACAAGCTCTGATAGGACAACCTGGGTCCTCCTTTAGATTCCAGAGCCCCAGCCCCTTACCAGCATCTTGGTTGCTAGTGGGGCTGTGCCCTAGCAACAGAGCTCGGGCAGGAAGCCTGGCCATTCTCACCTGTCCAGTTTGCCTACCTCAGCCCCCTCCTCTGAGTTCTGAAGTCCTTATCCTGGCTTGAGCCTTGTTGCTAAGGGGGGCTGCTCCTTAGCAACAGGCCCTGGCCAGGCCAGACAGAGGAAGTCAGAAGCACTACCTGGCTGGCTTCCCCTCCTCCACAGCCCCATGCCAGCCACAGTCTGCCTGGTTGCTAAGGAGGCCTTCTCCCTAGCAACTGTACCTAGCTGGAAGACCAGAGCCTCCTGCCCAGCTGAAGGACCCCCTCTAGGCACCAGCTGCCCCACCCCCTCATGGCCTGGTTGCTAGGGGCAGATGCACCTTAGCAACAGGCCCTGGGTCTGTACTGTAGTCCTCACAGTGGAACCGGTTGCTAGGGGAGATAGTTCCTTGTCTACAATCCTAGCAAGGCCTAAAGGCTCCTTGGATCACCTGAAATTTGCCCATCTTTAAAAGTCCTATCTTCTCACTGCAAGCTAAAAGCAAGGTTTGAGGTGGAGATAGGAGGTAGCCAGATTTGATGGCCCTGGCCTTGGCCTCGCAATCCAAGCTACTCTTTGGCTTTGGCCAAAGCGGAAAGATTGTTAGTACACGGCCAGCCTGTACTACATATCAAGTTTGAGGCCAGCTTGACACTCCATGTCTCAATAAAACAAAAACAAGGGCTGGAGAGATGGACTAGTTGGTAAAGTGCTGGCCATGCAATCCCAAGGACCCTAGTTTGATCCCCTGACTCTCCAGGGAAAAGCTGGGTTGTAATCCCACTGTGGGAGAGGAGAGACAGGAGGGTCCATGGGGCTCCCTGGGTAACCAGCTTGCCCAAGTCACTGAGCCCCCTCCTAATGAGAGAACATGTCTCTAAAAACAAGGCACCCCAGTGAGACTGCTCAGCAGGTGACTGTGCTTGTCACCTGGGTACCACATGGTAGAGTAAGAGAAGTAACTTCAGGAAGTTGTACACACACACACACACACACACCTATTTAATCAGCAGTAAGGGCTAGAAAGATGGCACAGCCCTGAAGAGTGCTTGCTGTTGTTACAGAATACTTCAGCTTGGTTCCCAGGACCCCATTTGAGTGCTGCTCACAACTGGTGATGATTCCAGCAGCTCCAGAAGGTCCAAGTGCCTTTCTTTGACCTCTGAGCATCCACACACACGTGCACCACCTCCCCTACACATACACACAAATACAAATAAAATAATACAATGGATTATTTAGGAAACCAATAGGCGACAAGAGAGATGGCTCAGGGATTAAGAATACTTGCTAGAGAGTGTTAGAGGGCCTAGGTTCAGTTTCTAGCCCTACATGGTGGTCACAACCACCACTTCCAGTTCAAGGGGATCCAACACCCTCTTTTTTCTTTTCTTCTT
>NW_004949112.1:2206197-2218402 GCF_000317375.1 Microtus ochrogaster
TTTTTTTTGGTTTCTCAGTAGCTATGGAGCCAGTCCTGAAACTTGTTCTGTAGATCAGGCTGGCCTTGAACTCACAGAGATTGCCTGCCTCGCTTTCTGAGTGCTGGGATTAAAGGTGTGAGCCACCATCCCCCTGCAAAAATAATTTTTTTTAAAGCTAAAAGTTCATTGGAACAGCAGTGACACACACCTTTAATCTCAGCACTCCAGAGGCAGAGGCAGATCAATTTCTGTGAGTTCAAAGCCTGCCTGGTCTACAGAGTGAGTTCTAGGCTAGCCAGAGCTATACAGAGAAACCCTGTCTTGAAAAACCAAAAAGAAGAACAACAAAACAAACAAAAATCCTAGTTTCAGTCTCCAGCATGACAAAAAGCATATAAACATATTTAAAAATAAAAAGAGCCAAAAGCAAACCACGTCAGACTGAGGGCAAGGATGTTAAAGTCTCCTTTTGCATCCTTAGTTTGTTGAAGGGGTTCGACACCTCCATATTTCAAGGTGTCTGCCAGCTTATCTGTTGTTATCCCTGTACATGCTGAAGCCGTCCTGTGGAACGGCCCCTTCTTCTTCTGCCGTGCTGACACAGCTCAGCTGAAGTAGAAGATCTGCCATTAGCGTGTTTGCAATGAACTGTCCTCCCTTCCTCCCTCCCTCCCTCCCTCCCTCCCTCCCCTCTCCAGTAGTAGGGATGAACCTGGGGCCTGAAGTGCGCTGCCAGCTGCTCTACCACTGAGTTGCAGCCCACATCCAAACCCCTTTTCATTTGTGGTTTTGTGACAGGGTCTAGCTAACTTACCCAGGCTGACCTTGAATTCACCGTCAGACTTCAGCTTCAGCCTCCCAAACAGCTGAGATGACAGGCCGGAGCCATGGCTCCTTACTCAGATCTCAGTGAGTTTTCATGATAGACTGGTAGGGCTCATGTTCCCATTCCGCAAAGCAATAAACAGATGCTCTGAGAAAGCCTTAGTGTTTGTTGCCTGAGGCCAGAGTAGCAGGAAGGGAACTCAGAGCAGCCTTGCTTCCTAGCCCATGCCCTTAGGGAAAAGAAGAGAGAAGCTGGAAGAGGTAGCAGCCCCTGGGACAGTGATACCCTCTACCCACAGGGCGTGGACGAGTAGATGTTGCAGGCTTGGCGGTGGGACTCACCTCTGGGATCCTGCTCATCGTCTTGGCTGGCTTGGGAGCCTTTTGGTATCTGCACTACCGACGGCAGCGCCGACTCAGAGTGCAGGAGTCCAGTCAGCAAGAGTAAGGGGTCTTCCAGGAGGGAGAATGATGGAGAGCAAAGTGGGAGGGAGGAGGCTTGATCTGAGGGGCAAGACCAGTCTGGAGCCACGGGCCTATGGAGAGTAAGTCGATGTGAAGTTGAGACCTAACAGTCTTCCGAGAACCAGGCTTCAGAGAGGTCAACACTGGGTGGAATGCAAGTGGGGGCTGTTGTCCATCGCTGTCTGTGGCACTGCCTTTCCCATGGGTGCAGGTCACACCAGCAGGGGCTCACAGGGTGTCTGATAGCAGTAGCTGGGTATCACGGCGCTTCCTTCCTGTCATTTCAGGAAGATTTAAAAATTTTCAAGACCTTTCCACTCTGATGTGAGTTCAAAGCAAGCCTGGGGAACTTAAGGAGAACCTTTCTCAAAATAAACTGGAAGGAGAAGTGAAGGTGTTGGATCAGCAGTGGAAGGCCTGTGGAAAGGCTGTCCATGCAGGGCCATAGGATGGCCTGGGTTCTGGGGCTCCCCTAGACCTGACAACCTGAAGTTCTAGTCCAAGGACCTGCGTGGTGGGAGGAGAAAACCCTCTCCAAGTTCTCCTCTCACCATCGTTTGTGTGTTAGCATGTGTGCACAACCATAGAATACATAACTGTACTTTAATTATAGAAAACTTAGGGCTGGGGAGATGGCTCAGAGGTTAAGAGCACTGGCTGCTCTTCCAGAGGTCCTGCGTTCAATTCCCAGCAACCACAAGGTGGCTCATAATCATCTGCAATGAGATCTGGTGCCCTCTTCTGGTCTGCAGGCATACATGCAGACAGAACACTGCGTAATAAATAAGTAAATAAATCTTTAAAAAAATCTATCAAAATTTAAAAGAATGAGAATGGATTTGGAAGCTGGGCAGGGTGGCTCACACATGCAATTCCAATGCTTGGGAGGCCAGGCAGGATTGTTGGAAGTTTTGAAGCCAGCTTAGGCGACCTTAGCTAAAAGAGTGGATTTGGGAAATTTTGGAACTAAATGTTTCAGAATTGTGTTTCTGTCTGTCCACCTGATGTTCTGTTACTTTGGTGCTCCCATGTTTCTGTGGATGAGAGTGTACATTCGAGGCTCATTTTCATGTCTACCTGTCGGGCTGTCCTTTGAGGCACTTTTCTGGGCCATCTCTCTTCCCCTCTGTCCCCTTGGTCTGTAACCCCTTGGTCATGTAGGTTTTGTTTCATTTCTTCTAAAGATTTATTTTATGTGTATGGGTGTTTTGCATGCATGTATGTATATGTACCACATGTATGCCTCGTACAATCAGAGGTCATAAGAGGACGTCGGATCCTCTGGGACTGGAGTTACAGATCGTTATGAGCCGCCATGTGTGTGCTGCGAAAGGAACCTGGGTCCTCAGCAAGAGCAGCCAGTGCTCTTAAACTCCATGGTAGCTTTTATACTAACTACTCTCTTTCTGTCCGCAGGACCGGGCTCATCAGTCCCCTGACTCCCCCGACGCCCTTGTTTCCACCCTTACCTCCAGGCCTTCCCACTTACGAGCAGGCGTTAGCAGCCTCGGGTGTGCATGACGCCCCTCCGCCCCCTTACTCCAGGTACGGGGTGGGGCTTCTCCAAGGGGTATAGTGCGGAGAAAGGCCACGCGTGGGAGGGGTGTGTCCCCAAGGGCAAGGTTTGATGCGTTGGGAATCTACAAGGGGCGGGGCTTGCAGGGCAGGGCGGGCCCAACGCAATTGTCTGTAGGGGCGTGGACCAGCCTTGGAAGAGTGCAGCTTTTCAGGAAGGTGGGGCTTGTGCCTACAGGATCCAGGATTGGCTGAGGCACCAAGGGCGGGTCGGTGTGGTCTTGGTGGAGGGGGCTTGTTTGACTCCGCACTGTACACTCCCCACCCCCACCCCGGGTAGCCTCAGAAGGCCTCACTGAAGACCTGCTCCGGAACGCGGGCTCCCGAACTGTGCCCCTGATTAACAGCGGATTCCGGAAGTCGCTGGGCCTCTTCGACTCCTCATCAGTGTGTGCGTGGGGGAGTCAGGGTCGTCGGACCCGAGGTCTACATGACACACGTGTTTCCGCCACGCACGGATACACGCATGTCCCTGATCATCCTGTTGTGGAGTCCGTGCCCCTACCTCTCGCCCCCCCTTTCCTGATCAGCGGCCCTGCCTCGGAGTGGGCAGGCTCCTTTAGAAACTTGGACATGACTCGACTGTCGCCCCACTGGTGTCGTGGGGAGCGTACACGCAGAGAACCAGGCCCATGCACACCCCCGTCTTCGTGTGTTTCTCCACTCGGGCACCTGGGCGGTTCGTAATCCAGCATAAAGGTGGAGGGCGCGTTTGCTATGTGCTGTAAAAGGGGTGTTAGGATTGTGTTGCACTAGGGGAAATGAAGTTGAGCTGAGCGTCTATCTACCTAAAAACCCTTTGAAAAGGAGAGACTTAAAAGAAAGAAACCCCCCAACTCAAAATTGAAACAATTATAGAAAAATAAAAATGAAAACGAACTGAACCCCGTTCCTGGGCGCATCGCGCGGTGGAGCTGGATTTCTGTACGGGCGCTGTGCCCTACACCCCCAGGCTCCGCTAGTGCTCGCTCTTTCTCGTTTCTCTCTCTCTCTCTCTCTCTCTCTCTCTCTCTCTCTCTCTCTCTCTCTCTCTCTCAAGCTCTGCTAGTGTCTCTCTCTCTCTCTCTCTCTCTCTCTCTCTCTCTCTCTCTCTCTCTCTCTTTTTTTGCATTTGCACGGGATTGTGGGAGGAAGCGGAGCGCAGCCAGACACCCCGCCGCCCGCCCCCCTTCCCCTCCCCCCTCCCCCAGCCGCCTTGTGCAAAGATGGCTGCACCGTGAGCGCAGAGGAGGAGGAGGCGGCGGCGGCGGCGGCGAAAGAGCGAGCACCCAGCGCCTGCACCTACTCCGGGGCCGTCCGGGACGCCCCCTCCCGAGTGCGCGTCCCCCTTCTCTCTTGCAAGCGGCGGGGCAAAGGCGGAGACAGCGGGGTCCCTCCTCCCCCCTTTCCCTCCTCCAGGGGGAACCCCCCCTCCTTGGCTCAGCGGCTGCACCCCTCCTTTGCCCGCCCCTCCATCCCTGCCCCCTCCCTCCCCCGCCCGGGGCCTTCCCGGACCTTCGGGGGCCGCGAAGAAAAAAAAAAAAAGAGGGAGAGGAAAAAAGCAGCGGAGGGAGCGGCGGCGGAGGAGAGCGCGCGCGCGCCCCCTCCTTTCCCCCTCCCTCCCCCTCCCCCCAATTTCCACCGCGGCCAATTCATGGACAGGAACTACCCCAGCGCCGGCTTCGGGGACCCACTCGGCGCCGGGGCGGGATGGAGTTACGAGAGGTCAGCGAAAGCTAGGTAAGAAGCTGAGGGGGACCTGGAGAAACGGGCCAAGAGGTGGGGGGTTCTTGTCGGGCCTGGGCCTGGGGCCCGCCCGGCGACGCGTGCAACGCCAACTCCCCCTCCGGCTTTTGCAAGGGAGCGGCCTTCTTTGGGTTTGTAACAACGCCGCCGCCCCAGTTTGCAAATTGCAAACTCCGCCAAAGCCAGCTCCGGCTTGCAAAAGAGAAACGAAGCAGGCAAGGCACAAAAACAAATTCGAACCGGGAAGGCCTTGGGAAGATGGGAAGGATTGGCAATGCAAGGCCTGGACTTGCCCCTCATTTTTGGATTCCCGGCTTGCTGACCCCTCCTCCTGGGCGCCCCTGGCTGTGCAACTGCAAAGGTGGGAGGAAAGGAGAATTAGCTCGCAGACCTGGGGGGCGCGCACCCCCTCCCAGGTCCTATTGTTCCGGGGCTGAGCGAGGCTGGGCCACTCGGGCCCTCCCCCCTCCAAGAAATTCCGCGCGCAGAGTGGGCACGGGGCCCCGCCCCCTTCTTAAACTAGGTTTCTGTGTGTTGGGGGGGTCCTGGGATTAGGGACACGCCCCCTTCTCCCCACCTCCCGCAAATCCTGAGAATCCTGGATGATGGTACACTGTTTGCCCTCCGGTCCAGGGCCACGGATTTGGGGTAGAACTCAGATCTTTTCCTCGTTTGTGTTCGCGTGGTCCCTTTGCACGCGTGGCTAGCCGCATGTTCACCTTCGAACCTGCCTCTTGCCTTTTAATCTGTGTTGCGCGTCCTCACTGTTCACCTGCCCTTCAGCCCCTCCCCCTTAGCACTTGGGTTAGCCCAGAGTGTACAAATTTTTTGAGTGGGACTTCACACTCAGGATCTTTTCTTTCCCACTTGTGAATTGAGCTCCGGTCTGTTCATGCACCTGGCTTTGCCTAAGCCTGTGCACTTGAGCCTCAGCCCCTAGGGATGTACCAAATTCACGTCAGAACTTGTACCTGGGACTTTCCCTGGGTCCTGTCCCCTCTCCACCTTCTCCCCTTGCCATTTGGAACACAAGCTGCCTCCTGCTTCTGGCGTGCCTGGATCAGGGTCTGTGCTGTTCCAGCGGGGCTTGGGGTGTCCATGTGTCCCTGCAGGGTTGGACCTTTGGTTCTGTTGTGGCTGAGGAGTGTGCCAGGGGAGGACCACGCCTTTCACTGGCTACTGTAGACCCCCCCCACTTCCTCTGCCCCTGTATGCCTGTATTTGCAAACGTGGGACTCTTAAGGGTTCCAAAGAATAGGGTCGTTTTTGTCCTTCCTGCATGAGGCAGCTGGATTCCCTTGTGTTATCTCAGGGTTCCTTGGAGTAACACCTCTAGTCAAGTGGGAGGTTCCCCCAGCTCTCTTCTCAGAGGGTAGCTTGAGAAGAGATTCTTACATCTCTCCCTTGCTCTCAGCTTGGTCTACGGCAGCTCCCGGACCTCGCACCCAGAAACCGACATCTTGCACCGCCAGGCCTACGCGGCCCCCCACCCACTACAAAGCTATGCCACCAACCACCACCCGGCAGGTACGGGTCCCCATCCGGGAGGGCTGGGGTCGGCCCGCCCTCCAAGACACCTGATTGGTTGCTAAAAGTTCCGCCCCTGCTAATTGGCCTTGCCCTTGGTCCTGGCCCTTTCTCTCTCTCTTTTTTTTTAAACCACTTTCTGATTGGTTACCTCTGAGGCTGCTGGTCCCTGCTTTATTTCACACCGGATTCGTCAATCCCTTTATGGGCCCGCCCCTTTCACTCCTATTGGCTGCCATCCATCAGGGGCCCCCAAATCCCACCTTCTCTTCCAGGCTTTTCCTCCTCTCTCTAGCCCATCCCAGTCCTTTCTTTCCCGTGAGTTTGCTCGAGGCTTTTGACTCTTGGTTCCTTTTTTTCTCTATTGGCTCCAATTCTTTGGCCCGCCCTTTTTTTCTTAGAGTAACCTCATCCACCACCACTGTGGCCATGCCGCCCACACCTCTGATTGGTTCCCTTCCCTCTCGATTTTTTTTTTTTAAACCAGTCCAGATTGGCCCCTGGTTCTCCTAGTTGGCTCTTGCCCTGTTTTCTGCCTCTTGTCTTTTTGTGGGTGTTTCTGTGGTGCTGGGAATCAAACCTGGAGCCTTACATATGTAATCTTAGCAACACCTTCCTTCCCTCTGGCCCTCCCTTTCTTTAAATCTGAGCCAGGGTCTCAGTAAGTTACTCAGGTGGTCTTTGAACACCTGATCCTCCTGCCTCAGGACTGCGTTGCAAGGCATTGTGTTCCATTTGCTTGTCTGCTCTTCTCTCCCACCTTCCTCTGAACTGAGCATGCTTAGGGCTTTCTCTCTGACCTCCGGTCTCCACCCAGCCCGGCTGACCTGTCTTCTTGTGTCTTGCCAGGCCTCTCTGGACTTTTTGACACTGGCCTCCACCACGCAGGCTCAGCAGGGCCTGACGCCTCCGTCATGAACCTCATCTCGGCCCTGGAGTCCCGGGGCCCTCAGCCTGGCCCCTCTGCCTCCTCTCTCCTCTCCCAGTTCCGAAGTCCTTCCTGGCAAACAGGTAAGCTAGTGCTAGTCCTCAGAGGGCTGGAGAAGGGCTGTCTCGTGGTCCACTCTGACCTGTGGTCTTCTCCTTCATCCCTAGCCATGCACACACCAGGCCCTACGGAGCTCTTCATCTCTGGTGCCCTCCCGGGTTCCAGCACCTTTCCATCTTCCTCTGCCCTGTCTGCCTATCAGCACCCAGCTTCCTTCGGCAGCCGCCCCTTCCCAGTACCCTCATCCCTCAGCCTCCAGGATCCACCTTTCAGTCCTCCTGCTAATGGGCTCCTGTCTCCCCATGATGTGCTCCACCTGAAGCCCTCGCAGGCACCCGCAGTGCCCTCTTCCTTGGGTTTTGAGCGCCTGGCAGGGGGTGGTGTCTTGGGGCCTGCTGGCCTTGGCCCTGCTCAGACCCCTCCTTACCGCCCTGGTCCCCCAGATCCACCTCCACCTCCCCGCCACCTCCCAACTCAGTTCAATTTGCTGGCTTCTTCTTCTGCTGCCACTGCTACAGAGCCATCCTCCCCTCAGCTCTACAACTTCTCGGGTGCCGCCCCAGGTCCGCCACCAGAGCGGGCCCTGCCCCGACAGGACACGGTCATCAAACACTACCAGCGGCCAGCCAGTGCCCAGCCCCCACCACCCCCACCACCAGCCCATTCCCTGCAGCACTATCTGAGCTGCGGAGGCAGCTATACCTCCATGGGCCACCGGGCCAGCTTGGCTTGCAGCCCCCTGGGAGGTGGGGAACCTTCTCCAGGTACTGGAGAGCCTAGCAAGGGTGGGCCCAGTGGAGCCGCAGCTGGAGCAGCTGGCCGGGCCACAGGCCCGGAGACTGCTGGGGGTGGTGGGGCCGGGGGTGGTGGTGGGTACCGCCCTATCATCCAGTCCCCTGGTTACAAAACAAGTAAGGGGGGTTATGGACCAGCTACAGGGGGTGCCACCAGGCCTCCACCACCTCGATCTACCGCTACACCCAAGTGTCAGAGCCTGGGTGGACCAGCGGCTGCTTATGCTGCTGGAAAAGCCTCTGGAGCTGGAGGGGCTGGGGGCCAGGCGTATTCTCCTGGTCAACCTCAAGGGCTTCTGGGACCCCAGGCCTATGGGCAAGGGTTTGGGGGCGGCCAAGCACAGGACTTAAGTAAAGGCCCTAGCTATTCTGGTGGGCCCCCGCAACCCCCCAGCGGTCCTCCACCTCCTGGTCTGGCTACCTGTCAGAGTTACTCTCCAGACCAGCTCCAAGGCCAGCTCTACGGAGTACAGGGTGAGCCTTACCCAGGGCCAGCTGCCCATTCACAGGGGCTCCCCACAGCCAGTCCCTCTCTCAGCTATAGTACTGGCCACTCACCAGCTCTCTCTGGCCATGGAGGTGGCTGGGGCCCCAGTACTCTGGGAGGTGGTGGAGAGGCCAGCCCTTCTCATATCATCCGACCCCTCCAGTCACCGCCTGCTACTGGTCGCCCTCCTGGCGTTGGCTCTCCCGGAGCCCCTGGCAAATACTTAAGTTCAGTCTTAGCTTCAGCTCCGTTTCTGGCCCCCCCTGGAGCCAGCAGCTATGCCGCTGGAGCAGGTGGCTACAAGGGAAAAGGAGATGGCTCTGAGCTGCTTGCTGGGCCAGGCGGTGCTACCGCCGAGCGCACAGAAGATGAAGAATTTCTGATTCAGCACCTCCTTCAGGCACCCAGTCCACCTCGGACCTCAGGGGCAGATGGCTTGGTGGGCGAGGATGGGCCAGCTGATGCCTCTAAGGGACTCGGGGGCAGCGGTGGTGCTGGAGGACCGCCGGGCACGCCGTATGAACTGGCCAAGGAAGATCCCCAGAGGTACCACCTGCAAAGTGTCATCCGGACCAGTGCCAGCTTGGACGAGGGTGCCACGGCTGCGCTGGAGCTGGGCCTGGGGAGGATGAAGGAGAAGAAAAAGGGGCCCGAGCGGGGCGGTGAAACCCCTGAGGGACTAGCCACCTCAGTTGTTCACTATGGAGCAGGTGCCAAGGAGCTGGGAGCCTTCTTGCAGAAGAGCCCACCTCCCCCACCACCCACGGCCCAGCCAAACCAGCCCACACCCCATGGCCTCCTCTTGGAGGCTGGAGGTCCTGACCTTCCAATGGTGCTGCCTCCGCCTCCCCCCCAGCTGCTCCCTTCTGTACTCAGCCATGCCCCAAGCCCCTCACCCAGTGCACCGAAAGTTGGCGTCCACCTCCTTGAGCCAGCCTCCCGGGATGGGGCTCCCCAGCCACCTCCACCGCCACCCCCACCACCACCACCTATGCCTCTGCAGCTTGAAGCTCACCTTCGCAGCCATGGCCTGGAGCCCACAGCCCCGAGTCCTCGCTTACGGCCGGAGGAGAGCCTGGAACCTCCGGGGGCCATGCAAGAATTGCTAGGGGCTCTGGAACCATTGCCACCAGGACCTGGGGACACTGGTGTCGGACCACCTAACTCAGAGGGCAAGGATCCTGCAGGCGCCTACCGAAGCCCCAGCCCACAAGGGACCAAGGCTCCACGGTTTGTCCCCCTCACGTCTATCTGCTTTCCTGACTCATTGCTTCAGGATGAGGAGCGGAGCTTTTTCCCCACCATGGAGGAGATGTTTGGTGGAGGGGCAGCTGATGACTACGGCAAGGCTGGACAGACTGAAGATGATGGAGACCCAAAGACTGGTGCTGGTCCACCCCCTGGTCCCACTGCTTATGACCCCTATGGACCCTACTGTGGAGGCCGAGCATCTGGGACTGGACCAGAGACTCCAGGCCTGGGTCTGGATCCCAATAAACCCCCCGAGCTTCCCTCCACTGTCAATGCAGAACCACTGGGCCTGATCCAGAGTGGGCCCCACCAGTCAGCGCCCCCACCGCCACCCCCGCCCCCACCACCACCTGTCTCCGAGCCCAAGGGTGGCCTCACCTCACCCATCTTCTGCTCAACTAAGCCAAAGAAGCTGCTGAAGACATCCTCATTCCACCTGCTACGGCGTCGTGACCCCCCCTTCCAGACACCCAAGAAACTGTACGCCCAGGAGTATGAATTTGAGGCAGACGAGGACAAAGCCGATGTGCCCGCAGACATCCGCCTGAACCCAAGACGCCTGCCCGATTTGGTGTCCAGCTGCCGGTCCCGGCCAGCCCTCTCACCACTGGGGGATATAGACTTTTGCCCACCCAACCCTGGTCCTGATGGCCCTCGGCGCCGAGGCCGCAAGCCCACCAAGGCAAAGCGTGACGGTCCTCCCCGACCCCGGGGAAGACCCCGGATTCGTCCACTGGAGGGCCCTGCCATTGCAGGCCCAGCCTCAGCCTCCATATCCACTGATGGGGCCAAGAAACCTCGGGGCCGGGGCAGGGGCAGAGGCAGGAAGGCTGAGGAAATGGGAAGTACTCGTTTGGAGCCCCTGAAACCACTTAAGGTGAGGGGGATTGGGTCTCGGAGGGGTGGGCTGGACTGTCTGAGATTGAAGGTGGCAGAGTGCCCTAGGCGTTGAAGTTGGGGTTACCTCTTTAAAAAGCACTAGACAGTCACCTAGATGGAATCCTGGTGTCCCCAGGAAATGGAGTGTTGTAATGGGATGCTCATGAGAGGACCCGGGTCCTAAAGTCTTGTACATGGACGGCTGGGCCGGGCATTCAGATCCCGTGTGCCTGAATATGATGGAAGGTCTGTTAGCCTGGCCTCCTGCCATTTAAGTAAGGTCAGATGGATTGAAACCCAGGGCTCACAGCCTGGTTGAAGGATTTGGACTTGGGCTAGAGTGAGGTGGGATGTGGAACTCCAGGGTCTCAGACTCAGAAGGATAAAAGGTGGATCCCTGGATCTGAGGGAGGAGGCCTGTGGCTTGGGCCCCTGGACCTTGATTCTTTGCTATCCCCATGTCTAGATCAAGCTGTCTGTACCCAAGGCTGGTGAGGGTCTGGGAGCGCCTTCCAACGATGCCGTCTCAGGTGTAGACCACAATAGCCTGGATTCCAACCTGACCCGGGAGAAAATTGAGGCTAAGATCAAGGAGGTAGAAGAGAAGCAGCCGGAGATGAAGTCAGGCTTTATGGCCTCCTTCCTTGACTTTCTCAAGTCAGGCAAGCGGCACCCGCCGCTCTACCAAGCTGGCCTGACGCCTCCGCTAAGCCCCCCTAAGAGCGTGCCAGCCTCTGTGCCCACCCGAGGTCTGCAGCCCCCACCACCCACTGCACCCACTGTGCCACACCCTGCACCCTCTGGTCCTTTTGGCCTGGGGGGCGCATTAGAGGCTGCAGAGACTGAGGGGCTGGGGCTGGGCTGCCCTTCACCCTGCAAGCGGCTGGACGAAGAGCTCAAGCGCAACCTGGAGACACTGCCTTCTTTCTCCTCTGATGAAGAAGATTCTGTGGCCAAGAACCGAGACCTGCAGGAAAGCATTTCCTCGGCCATCTCTGCCCTGGACGACCCGCCACTCACAGGACCTAAGGACACTTCTACCCCTGAAGAGCCACCCTTAGGCACTGGACCTACGGTCTCGGGTCCACCCCCTCTCCCAAGCCTGCCTAGCACCAACAGCAATGGCACACCCGGTGAGTTCTCACGAGGTGGTCCGGGGATGGTGTGAACCAGCAGACACATTGAGGTTACACACTGGCTTAATTTAAGGTTGTCTGTTGTGGCTAAGGTGATTTCCTGAGTGACGGGGAAAAAAAAATGCTTTCTGAGAAGAAGCATCTCTCTCTCTCTTTTTTTCCTTTGGTTTATTGAGACACGGTTTCTCTGTGTCTTTGGCTGTCCTGGAACTTGCTCCGCAGACCAGGCTGGCCTCGAACCCAGAGATCTACCTGCCTCTGCCTCTGCTTCCTGAGTGCTGGGATTAAAGATGTGTGCCACCACCTTTTCTTTCTTCCTTTTTGAAAATAATTCATTTAATTTTATGTGCATTGGTGTGAGGGTGGCAGATCCCCTGGAACTGGGGTTACAGACAGTCTTGAGCTGCCGTGTGGGTGCTGGGTATTGAACTCGGGTCCTCTGGAAGAGCAGCCAGTGCTCCTAACCCCTGAGCCGCCTCCCCAGCCCCTGGAGCATCTTCTTCTTCTTCTTCTTCTTCTTCTTCTTCTTCTTCTTCTTCTTCTTCTTCTTCTTCTTCTTCTTCTTCTTTTT
>NW_004949112.1:2218622-2219851 GCF_000317375.1 Microtus ochrogaster
GTTTTGGTTTTTCGAGACAGGGTTTCTCTGTAGCTTTGGAGCCTGTCCTGGAACTCCCTTTGTAGACCAGGCTGGACTCGAACTCACAGAAATCCGCCTGCCTCTGCCTCCCGAGTGCTGGAATTAAAGGCGTGCGCCACCACCGCCCAGCTTTGGAGCATCTTATGAGCTCAGAAATGCTGCAAGGAATCCTAGAGGCCTGGTTCCGCACCCTAGAGGATGCTGTAGACAGCGTAGGGTGTAAGTGATAGGGACGGGGAAATGGGGTAGCAGAGAAGGCTCGGGAACTGCTCAGGAATGTGAGCCTCAGAAGTGCTCTGAGGAGTCAACAGTAAATCCTGGGTATGGGTGCAGTGGGAGAGCCCCTGCTTAGAATCCTCATTGAGAGGCTGGGGGTGTGGCTCAGAGGTTGAGCGCCTGTGTAGACTCCACCAGGGAAGGGACTCGTGGGGTTTTCCTAATGAGTGAAAAACTGGGTTCTATCTTTAGTACTTTGAAAAAATAATTGGGGGTCTGGAAAGATGGCTTAGTGGTTAATAGTACTTACTGCTCTTCTTGAGGACCCGAGTTTGGTTCCCAGCACCCACATCCAATTGCCTGTAATTCCAGCTCTACCTCTAGTACCTCTTTAGGTAGCTGCACATGCTTGTACACACACATGTGCATGCGCACAGGAATTCTGCAGATGCGGGTGGCATTGGAAATCTATGACAGCAGGTTGCAGGGCGAGCGAGCGTTTGCAAAGGGTGGTGAATGTCCTGGGAGGGAGTGAGGACTTGGGAGACACAGAAGGGATAGCTTTAGAGTTAGGAGACTTTAGGATGTGGAGTTAGGAGTTAGACAAGGGCTCCGAAGGCTTGGAGAGATGGTTCAGACCGGCAAGGGCCTTACAAGTTTCATGTACCTGATATACTGGTGGAGAGTGTCTCATCCGCTGCCTTGCTGGCCACCCGTAGTGACACCTGAAACACTGTGGGTATGCTGGGGTCTACGTGGCAGTTAGGGGTGCAAGGATTTGTATGTGAATAGAGCTGGGCATAGTGGCCCATTGCTCATTCTAACTAACTAGCTTTTGACACTGAAGCAGGAAAATCAGGAGGTGAAGGTCAGCCTAGGCTACACAGGGGAAGTCCAGAGCAGACCACATATCTGATATCTCTCTCTCTCTCTCTCTCTCTCTCTCTCTCTCTCTCTCAGAGCCCCCTTTGCTCGAGGAGAAGCCCCCACCC
>NW_004949112.1:2219951-2222873 GCF_000317375.1 Microtus ochrogaster
CCCCCACCCCCAGTTCCAGCCTTGCCCTCACCTACTCCACTGGTGACCCCTGTGGCTAGCTCGCCTCCTCCGCCACAGCCGCCACCTCCACCAGCATTGCCCTCACCACCGCCGCCGCTGCCAGCACCCACAGCCGTCCCACCAGTTGCTCCTCCAGAGGAACCTGCTGCCCCGTCCCCAGAGGACCCTGAACCTCCAGACGCCCGGCCTCTGCACCTTGCTAAGAAGCAGGAGACAGCAGCTGTGTGTGGGGAGACAGATGAGGAGGCCGGGGAGAGTGGTGGTGAGGGCATCTTCCGGGAGCGGGATGAGTTTGTCATCCGTGCAGAGGACATCCCTTCCCTCAAGGTGAGTCTCAGCATTGTTTACAAATGGAGCCTGCTTTAACAGCTGCTGCGTGACCGGCCAGCTGGGTGGGATGCTTTTGGGTCCACTGTCTGACTTGGTTGATAAAGGAATCGGTTAGGACACCTACTTTCATTCATTCTGTCCCTGTCTTCCGTGATAGACTCTGAGCCTGGCTTCTCAGGGCTTTGACCAATGTGTGTCTGCATTAACGTCTGCCCCTGCAGAAGGAGGGTTGTCTGGCCAAGGCTGAGAGCTGCACCAAACTGGGTATTTATATATGTTTAGAAGGCTGTGTGACACTGTGTCCATTTCACAGAATGACAGTGGTGTCTGCCTTCCCCAGGGCCATATGACTTTTCAAGCCGTGGGCTCTTGACCAGATTTATAGGTCCAGACGTTAATTTCCTCCTATGGACTAGGCATCAGATCCAATCAGAGCAGCTGGTTGCCCCTATAACCTTCATGCCACTACTACAGTAGTAGGCACATCTTGCCTGGCAGGCCAATGTTGTGGAATATAGGACTCAAAGTTATCACTTGGTAATTCCATTTCCTGGGGATTTCCTATCAGGGGAGCCAACCAGAGTATATTCTTTTTCATTTACATATTTGACATCAACCAAATGCAGTTACGTTTATCTTGCAGGTGGTGTAACAGCTCTTTTCTTAGGGATGCTGTCTGTCAGGCTGACTTTAATTTTTTTTTAAGATAAGGTTTTCCTGTGTACCTCTGGCTGTCTGGAACTCACTCTGTTGACCAGGCTGGCCTAGAATTCCCTAGTTCCTCCTGCCTCTGCCTCCCAAGTGCTGGAATTAAAGGTGTGTGCCACCACTGCCTGGCTGAGTTTTAAATTCTTGGTGTGGAACTGGACTTGCTGGTGTCAGCCTGCTGTCTCAGGTTCTGTGGGGGCTGTAAGAGGACCCTAAGTCCAAGACCTTCCTGTGCCACACAACAGATTGAAGGCCAGCCTGGAAAATCGAGTGAGGGGATGGATATAAAGCCGGGAGTATAGCTCAGTGGTGCTGTACCTGTCCCAGAGACAGGGTCTCTCACAACTCCACCTGCCTCTGCGTGTGCCACCATGCCCGGCTTCGAGTTTTGTAAATAAAAATTTATCAGCAACATACCATCTGTGGGTGTTTTTCATATCCAGTGGCAGAGTGAAACTGGACATAGCCAATAGTATTAGCCAACTTCTTGCCTAGGTTGCTCCCAGAGAGGTTGGGTGGCTTTTAGGATGTTTGGTTCATAGGCATACCTGTCTGGATGAGGAGGGAAGGATCCTGAAGGCCTGGCCCAGGAATAGAATGCTTGCCCAGAATCCCCGGGTGAGGAGCTGAGGGTGTGACTCAGTGGGAATGTGTTGGTCAAGCATTTGTTTGGTTCCGGGCGTGGTAGTGCATGTCAGCTGCTCCCATGAGGCAGAGCTGGTGCTCATCTGGGCCGCCCCTCTGCTGTTGTCAGAGGGAGGCTGCTCTGCGTGTTCTGGTGGGGTTGCCTATTGCTGCTGTCCACGTTGTATTGCACTGACCATCAGCTGATTCTTCCTGCCGTTCACGTGGGTGCTGGGTTGAATTCATGACGAGGACAGAAACTGTCATGAAGAATCACAAAAGTGTGAGGTGGAGCTAACAATATTAATTTTTTTGAGCAGGTTAGGGCTGGAGTGATGGATCACTTGATAAGGATACTTGCTGCAGGCAAGGTCTCATGGATTTCCCTAGGCTGGCCTGAGCCGAGCCTCACTTGTGGGTAATCTGGGCAGACTGCAGCTTTCCATGGTTCTTGTGCTGTGTGTTTTCTGATCCTGGTGAACAGGGCTCCAGGCAGTGCCTTTGCCAGCCCCATCTTACAGACCAGGAAAGCCAGTGTGCCTTGGGAAGGGACCATCCACTGACCAGGGCTGGGCCAGGGGCCAGGGCTGTTCATCTGATAGTACCCAGCTGGTGTGGGACAGGGCAAGGACTCAGGTGCTTAAAATACTTCTTGAGTGTGAGCAGTGGCGGGCACCGAGCCCTCGTGTTGCTGGTCAGACTTCTGCACCAGGTCTGCTAGACTCCATTGTTCCCCTCCTGCCTGGGCACTAGGCTGTCCTGTTGTCCCGAGCCTCAGCTCAGTCAGCGCTGATGTCATGGGCTCCTCCTCCTGGTGGTGTGTTGATAGTGTTCATGTGACCTGGCTTGACCTGGTCTCTGCAGCCCATGCACCTTTCTAGAAGGTGCTAGAAACACTGGATCTGTTGCTGTGATCTTGGGCAGGCTTTTACTCCAAGGCTTGGTAAATACTCTGTAAAATACAGAGAGTGTATTTCGGGCTTTACTATCATTCGCTTTTCTGGCTTTTTCCCATTTTGGTGGTCTGGGCAGTGTTTTGAGGCTGAGTCCTCAGTTGAACTTATGACTCTCAGACCAGCCTCGGAAAGCAGCAGACATAGCCAGACACAATGGTGTGACCCTGCAGTCCACATAGCCATGGTGTGAATCTACAGTCTGCAGCAGACCTAGCCATGGTGTGAACCTGCAGTCCATAGTACACATAGCCATGGTGTGAACCTACAGTCCGCAGCAGACATA
>NW_004949112.1:2223182-2229785 GCF_000317375.1 Microtus ochrogaster
CACATAGCCATGGTGTGAACCTGCAATCTGCAGTAGACATAGCCATGGTGTGAACCTGCAATCCATAGTACACATAGCCATGGTGTGAACCTGCAGTCCGCAGCTGACATAGCCATGGTGTGAACCTGCAGTCTGCAGTAGACATAGACACAATGGTGTGGACCTGTAATCCCAGCGCTTGGGAAATGGAGCCAGTAAGGTCAAAAGTCGAGGTCATCTTCACCAACCTGGTATACAGGATGTATCAAATGAAGCGAAAGCTAGGGAAATGGCTCAGTTGGTAAGTCCCTTACTGAACTCCATCCCACAAGCTCTCAGGTGGTATCTACTTGTAGTTCTGCAGGTAGAGACAGGTAGACCCTGCGTTCGATCCCTTGGTCTCCCAAGGCAGAAGGAGGAAGCAGATTCCCACGAGTTTTCCTCCAACTCCATAGTTACAGCATGGAGTATGAATTGTATATACACAAATGAACTGATATTTATTAATTTAAAAATCAGGTCCAGTGAGATGATTCTTTAGGTAAAGGCACCTGTCCCAGACTTTGATGGCTTGAGTTCCGTTTCTGGGACCTTCACTGAAGAGCAGGGGCTCTACTGCTGAGGTCCATCGCAAGCCTATGTGTAAGATTTTACACTGTCTCATTCCCACAAATAGAAAAAAATTCAGGGGAGCCAGACAGTGGTGGCGGACGCCTTTAACCCCAGCACTGGGAAGGCAGAGGCAGGTGGATCTTGAAGACATAGCTTTTGCTGGTGGGGCTCTTGGTCTGCAGGGAGATAAAGGAGGTGGCTGGGATTAAGTCCAAAGAGCCATGAGAGCCGTGTGTTCCTTGCCCCTGTCCATGACTGCCTTCCTGTTGTTCAGGCCTAGTTTGGTTTTGTTTTGTTGTATGGTTTTGCTCTGTTGCTCTGAGAGGCCTTGAACTCTGGCACACAAGAAATTTTCTTGTCTATCCAGGCATGGTGGCCCCTTCTAGAATCCCTGCCTTTGGGACTCTGGCAGGCAGGATTACCACAAGTTGGAGGCTGACCTGTCTACGTAGAGAGTTCCAGGCCACTGGATCCAGCTGACCTTTCTTGTCACATAGCTTGTGTGGGTGTGGGCAGCTCACCTGCTACATTCCTCCTGCTTACAGCAGCAATGGCGGCTTAGCTTGTCACAGGTCACAGGTCACATTCTTGGGAGATGATCTGATTGGTCCTAGTCAGTACCAAGATGGGACCAGTGCTAGTCCTGCCCAGTGAGCTGACTTCCTCAGTGTGGGGTCCATGAGCTGGGCAGCTTCCTCCAGTCACTGGGCGTGGTTAGTGAAGAGAGCCTGGATGGACAGGCCTTAAAGATAGATTGGGAGGGTGAAAGGGCGTGAAATCCGGGGGATGAAAGTAGGGGACTGGAGAGATGGTTTAGCTGTGAAGAGTGCTTATTGCTCTTGGAGAGGACCTGAGTTCCCCACACCCACACTGTATTCCTTAAGATTATGGCTAATTCTAGCCCCAGGATGCTTTGCCCTCTTCTGGCCTCCACTGGTACTGCACTTAAGTGCAGATACCCACAGACACATGCAATAGTGAAGATTAGGAAGGATGTTTTGGAGGAAGACCAAACGCCCAGCTGGGAAAAGCAGAGGGGCAGATGTGGAGAGGGTTGGTGCCTGTTGAGAAGTCCCAACAGGACCTCCTGGAGGTCTCTTCAGAACCAGAACAGTGAGTTTTGTGTTCACACTGGCTGGGCAAGAAAAGTCACAGACTCAGAAAGTCTGTGACATGAACTGCAGACTTTGAGAGGTCTGATTCCTACAGGGCAAGGTTTGGGATGAGAGAGGACACAGGCATTGTCTCCCTGTCAGGCTGACAGTCTGTTTGGAGCCCAGGAGATATTTTGGAGCTGAGCAGAAGGTCATCTGCAATAGACTCTCATCTTTGGGGGCCTCTGCCCTAGCCTGTGATATCACAGGAGGGATGGGAGCTGTTTGGAAGCCTGGAAGAAAGGACTGGATTTGGGGTTCCTGCATCCCTGCTGTGTCTCTGTGTACCACTTTATCCAGGACCTGCTGTGTGCTCTCTATTCAGCAAGTGGTTAGATAACTCCTCCTTTCCACCCCCATGAGGGTGGAAACTAATTTCTACCATGAGGGTGCTGGGAATTGAACCCGGATCCTCTGAGCCATCTCTCCTGCCCCGTCTGTGCTTTTTTTTTTTTTTTTTTTTAACATTCTGCCTCCATGTATGCCCGCACGCCAGAGCAGGGCGCCAGATCTCAGTACAGATGGTTGTGAGCCACCATGTGGTTGCTGGGAACTGAACTCAGGACCTCTGGAAGAGCAGCCAGTACTCTTAACCTCTGAGCCATCTCTCCAGCCCTCATCTGTGCTTTCTTGTGTCATCCAGGACATACTTGATCCATGGCTGGCTTGCTCCCTCATATGCTTTCTCCAAGCACCCATTTACACTTCACCTCTGTCAGGAGCTCTTTTGTGTGTCTAACCCAGGCTGGCCTTGACCTCAAAGCAGTCAAGACTCCCACAGTGCTGGAATCACAGGCATGCAGTACCACGTCTGTCTTTATCTCCTCTGTGGTCCCTGTCACGTGTGAAGGTCATGTGCCAGGTGTGGGACCCTGACAACCCTGGAATGAACGGAGGACGTCAGAGGTCAAGAGGGAGAACCTCTCTTCTGTCCCTGTTGCCTGCCCTTCATCTGCCAGATTGATGACTCTCGTCCCTAATCCCTAACTATCTGTTCTGGCAAAGCTCGACTCCTTGTAGTGTTCTTGTTGTTTCCCAGGCCTAAGGATGGGACCCTGGGAGAAAATGTGCTAGGAAAATGCCCTGTGGCTGAGCCGCACCCCGGAGCCTCACAGGGGATTCTAGGCAGGGGGTCTGCCATTCAACTGCATCCCCTGAACTCTTTACTTCTTGAGATAGTGTCTTAACTATGTATCTTTGCCTGGCTTTGATCCCTCAGTCCTCCTGCTTCAGCTGCCTGTGGATTTATTTACTTATTTATTATGTATACAATATTCTGTCTGTGTGTTTGCCTGCAGGCTAAAAGAGGGCATCAGATCTCATTTCAGATGGTTGTGGGCCACCATGTGGTTGCTGGGAATTGAACTAAGGACCTTTGGAAGAGCAGGCAATGCTTTTACCTGCTGAGCCATCTCTCCAGCCCATTGCCTGTGTTTTGAATGGCTCGTAGAAGGCTTTGTCGTTGTTAATGTCACCTCAGACTGCTGTACTAAATTGCAGTAACCTGGGTAGCAAGAAAACAACATCTTGCTCACAGGTCTGGAGGCTGGGAGTTCAAGGTCAGCCTGTGGCAGATTTGGTTTCTGGCAAAGGCTTCTTCCTGATTCTGGATGGTACCTTCAGGCTATACCCCTACAAGAAGGGGCCAGGTTGAATTGTCTCTGCCTCTTTAAAGATTTATTTTATTTTTATTTCTGTGTAGTCTTTGTAAGTGTGTGTTCTATGTGGGTGGGCCCTCAGGGGCTAGAGCTGCAGGCATCCGTGACCCATCTAATGTGCTAGGGACTGGACCTAAGTCATTTAGAAGACCGTTATGTTCTTTTAACCAGCGAGCCGTCTCTCCAGCCCCAACTCTGGCTTCTTAACCTAGTCCCATAGATTTTCTCTTTATATTATCACAAATTATTGATTAGCCTTGTTCCCCTTTTAGCTTTGCATTCAGAGGTAGCGTAATCTGGGGTCTATTAATGATGTCTGCTCTGGGTACCAGCTCCAATATTGAGGCCTGCGTGCTAGATAGTGGCATCTGTTTTTGGACTGGTACACTTTGCTTACACACACTCAATTTTCTATGACTCTTAGATCAGTCACATGAGTGCAAAGAAGGTGTTCTAACAGTCTGCTGAAGAGGAGGCACAGAGAGGGTCTTGGCTAAAGTGACGTGCCCAGGGGAGGCAGGGATGCTGGTGTTGGAGATGTCCAGGGCTCTGAGTCTCTGCTGCTGCGACCCTGGGTCTAGCAAGTGTTCGTGTATCACTGATGGTGGGTGGGTGTTCAGAGCTTACCTTACTTAAGTAACAGGTAAAACACTGTGGATTACGCAGAAGAAGCCTACTCAAGGTGGCTGGCCCAGATTGTGCAGCCTGCCGTCCCAGATACTGGGGAGGACCTAGGAGGATGGCAGGCAGGCTCATCTGGGCTGAGGGCCTCATGAGACCATCATGAGGGCAGTGCTGCTTGTAGATGGGTCTTAGGTGTTTTTTGTTTTTTGTTTTCGAGACAGGGTTTCTCTGTTGCTTTGGAGCCTGTCCTGGAACTAGCTCTTGTAGACCAGGTTGGTCTCGAACTCACAGAGATCCGCCTGCCTCTGCCTCCCAAGTGCTGGGATTAAAGGCGTGCGCCACCACCGCCCGGCTCAGGTCTTAGGTTTTTTTATTTTTGTTTGTTTCTGTTGTTTTTGTGACAGCCTTGCAGTATAGCCTAGGCCACTTACACTTGTGGCAATGCTCCTCCTTCAGTTTCTTGAGTGCTGGGATGAGAGGTGTGAGCTACCGTAGCTCTCCAGCTTTGTGTTTTGCTCTGTGGAGGGTAACCTTGTAGGCCTCCCTGTTCTCCTCCTCAGCTGGCACTACAGACTGGCCGTGAGCCTCCACCTATCTGGCGTGTCCAGAAGGCCCTTCTGCAGAAGTTCACTCCAGAGATCAAGGATGGCCAGAGGCAGTTTTGTGCCACCAGTAACGTAAGCCTTTGGGTTGGGATAGAGTGCTCAGTACTGGGATCCCTCTCTGGCATGGCCCAGGGCAGGGTGGGAACTCCGTTTCTGGGGGTAGGTTGGGTGAAGTGTGCCGGCTCTCACATGCTTTGGTCCCTCCACAGTATTTGGGTTATTTTGGGGATGCGAAAAACCGATACCAGCGCCTCTATGTGAAGTTCTTGGAGAATGTCAACAAGAAGGATTATGTGAGGGTGTGCGCTCGGAAACCCTGGCACCGGCCCCCATTGCCAGTCAGGTACTGACCGTGACAGGGTCTCTGAGAGGGAAGGGTGTATCTCAGGTTCCCCGGGATGGGAGTCATACTCTTCAACCTGCTGATGGCAGTCACCTCTCTTTTTCCAGACGGTCTGGTCAGAGCAAGGCCCCTACCCCTGTGGGGGGCAGCTCTGCACCTCCATCGAAAGCCCCAGCCACACCTACTAAGCCTGAGACCCCTGAGAAAGCAACATCGGAGAAGCCTCCAGAACTGACACCCGAGCCTGCCATACTCGAGACCCCTGCCCCAGAAAAGCCATCCCCACCCCGACCTGTGGAGAAGGAGAAGGAGAAGGAGAAGGAGAAGGAGAAGGAGAAGGAGAGGGTAACCCGTGGTAGTGATCGGCCCTTACGGAGTGAACGGGCTGCCAGTGGGCGGCAGATGAGGACTGACCGGAGCCTGGCCGCAGGACAGTCTACCACCTCCCGGCTGCCCAAAACCAGGCCTACGAAGGTGAAGGCTGAGCCACCTCCAAAGAAGAGAAAGAAGTGGCTGAAAGAGGCAGTGGGTAATGCCTCAGCAAGCGGCGGGCCTGGGGGGAGCTCATCAGACTCGGAGTCCTCCCCTGGTGCTCCCAGCGAGGACGGTAAGTTCCAGCAGCTATAGGCAGAGGGGGTCACCTAGGGAGGGAACAGGGTGAGTGCCAGCCTGAGGAGGGCTGCTGATAGCCTCCACAAAATGGGGACAAAGGGAACTCCCCATTAGTGAAAGAAGCTAACAGTTAACAATCACACTTTCCTATGTAACAGTGTCTGCTGATCTCAGTAATGTTCAGAGCAGCCCTGAGTGACAGAGGCCAGCCATGCAGGGCTACATAAGAATACTGTATCAAGAAAAATAATAAAAGAACAGCTGGGTGGTGGAGGTCATTAATCCCAGCATTCGGAAGCAGAGGCAGGAGGATCTTTTTGTGAGGTCAAGGCCAGCCTGGTGGATAGAGTGAGTTCTGGGACATTGGCTACACAGAGAAACCCTGCCTCAGGGAAAACATAGCAAGCCAACAAGACATTTCCAAAATAAAAATAAGGCTGAGATGTATCTCAGTGTTTGAATCTTGAGTATTGCAGAATAAATGAATGTACAAACAAGGGGGACAGGCTCCAAGGGCAGCACCTGTCATGGGTGGCTCACCAAGGCCAGCAGTGCCCTTTATGTTGATGGATGGGTGATTTGGGTGCAGCATGGGTCAGTTCCATAGGCCTGGGACAGATGTGGGACCAGCTTCTATCCTGGGGCCCAGAGATGGTGTTTTTTCTGATTACCTGGGTGACCTTGGGAAAGGCATGACCTTTTGTTTCCTTGTCTGTAGAATTGGTCTCATAATGGGTACAACCTGAGGAGGGATCTTGCCTACAATGGGCACGACAAGGGCTCTGTGTCAGCCTGATGCCCAGCGTGGTGACACCCATACTGGGCGGGAGGACTAGCCTGGCTGCCCGTGTCTTCTTACCTCCAAAGTAACAACAGCAAGGCCTTCTCTGCTAGATAGATCTTAGATGGATAAGGCATATGCTTCCTCTTGGCCGATAGCTTAGGCTTATTTTTTTTTTTTTTTTTTTGGTTTTTCGAGACAGGGTTTCTCTGTGGCTTTGGAGCCTGTCCTGGAA
>NW_004949112.1:2229885-2232948 GCF_000317375.1 Microtus ochrogaster
AGGCTTATTTTTAACTAGCTCTTATAACTTAACCCATGGCTTTTAATCTATGGGCTGTCTACCACGTGCTTTTACCTCTATCCCATTTGTGTGTCAGACTCGTTCCGCTCTGGCTGCCTACCCTGGTGTCTTGTCCCAATCCTGCCATTTAGCTTTTTATTAAACCCAAAGCACTGACACACCATTACAGTGCACACAAAGATTCCACAGCACACACCATGCATGTGCCTGGTGCCATGGAGGCAGCAGGTTTTGGGTCCCCTAGAGCTGCCATTTGGGTGCTGGGTCCTCTCAAGAGCAGTTGGTGCTCTTAACCGCTGAGCCGTCTTTTCAGCCCCAGTTTTTCTTTCCCCCTCCCCCTTCATATTTCAAGAAAGGGTTTCTTTCTGTAACAGCCCCTAGCTGTTCTGGAACTTGCTTTGTAGGCCAGGCTGGCCTCGAACTCACCGAAATCCACCTGCCTCTGCCTCCTGAGTGCTGAGGTTAAGGGCGTGCGCCACTGCTGCCTGGCTCCAGTATATTTTAAACTTAAGTCTGTGTTTGACTTTGAAAGCAGTGGGCCAATGTGGTTCTTTCCCTCATCAGAGCAATGGGTCAGCGTGAGAGCAGTGTGTCTGTCAGCGTGGTTCTTTCCCTCATCAGAGCAGTGGGTCAGCGTGGCAGTGGGTCAGTGTGACTCTTCCTCATGGCTTTTTCATACTTCTCTTTTTTTCCTCCTCCTTTTCTTTGCTCCGTCTTCTCTTTATTATTATTACTATTATTATTAATTATTTTGAGATGGTCTTATGTAACCCAGACTGCCTTGGAACAACTTGCTGTGTACTTGAGGGTGACCCTTGAATTTTTTTTTTTTTTTTTTTTTTTTTGGTTTTTCGAGACAGGGTTTCTCTGTGGCTTTGGAGCCTGTCCTGGAACTAGCTCTGTAGACCAGGCTGGTCTTGAACTCACAGAGATCCGCCTGCCTCTGCCTCCCGAGTGCTGAAGACCCTTGAATTTTTGATCATCATGCCCAGTTTCTGATGGAACCCAGGGTTGTGTATCTGCTAGGCAAGCATTCTGCCTGCTCAGCCGCTTTCTGTGGAGTCACAGTGGATTAGGCCCAGTGTTCTGCCCCAAATGGTTGTTGTCATTACTCCGTGTGCTTGTGATGTCGTATGTGTCATCCCATCCTTAGCAGGAGCCTCCTGCTGTGCCCTTTCACCGTGGGTCCCTGCCACCGAAGTAGTTTCTGTTGCACAGTAGCCTAGGGATAATAAGTCTTTGTCCCATCGTTCCCCAGAACGGGCAGTTCCAGGACGGTTGCTGAAGACACGGGCCATGCGAGAAATGTACCGAAGCTATGTGGAGATGCTTGTGAGCACAGCCCTGGACCCAGACATGATCCAGGCCCTGGAGGACACGCATGGTGAGCCGGACCAGGGAGGAGGGATGGAGTTTAGCACTGGGCACGTGGTCGTTGGCGAGGAAAGCTGGGGCCTGTGAAGGACACTGATTGTGACCTCAGGAGTCTCGGGGTGTAGGGGATTTGGAGCTGCGGTCTCACACCGCTCCTCTTACAGATGAGCTGTACCTTCCACCCATGCGGAAGATTGACGGCCTCCTCAATGAGCACAAGAAAAAGGTCCTGAAGCGGCTGTCGCTGAGCCCGGCGCTGCAGGTGCTTGGGGGCTTGGGTGGGGCTTGCGTGGGGCCAGATCAGGTGTGGAGATTGGGGTTTGTTTGGGGTGTGGTTCCTTGAGTACCTCCTGGAGGGGAGGGTCATTGCAAGGGCCTGCTGTCCTGGGCTTGGTTGGGAGATGAACGCTAAGCTGGTGAGGTCTCTGGCTCCCCAGCAGGCCCGGAGGATGTTCATAGAGCAGGGGATGGGCCTGACACTTCATCTGGCTGCACATTCCAGGGCTATCTTGAGAATCTTGAGGCACAGCTCTGAGGATCTAGTTCTGGTATCAGCTGGCAGTGTGCTTCAGGCCCTTGGTTCTATCCCCAGAACTGTCCTACCCGGACCTGGTGGTGCGTGCCTGACAATGTTGAGGTTGTAACATGGGAGGCTAGTAGTGGTTCTGGAAGAGGGTAATCCTGTTTGGATTATTTGGGGGTGACTTTTAGATTGTCACTGAGAATTCAGGGGTAGAATATCAGGTTGTCTTGAGATAGATGCCTGGCATTTGTTAGTCTGACTTGGAAAAGGTAGGGTAAAAATTTTAGTCTGATTCTTAGGGTTCTGGTTAATACATTCTTTTGTTTTGGGGTTTTTTGGTTTGGTTTGAGACAGGGTCTTACTAGGTAACCTTGACAAGGCTGGCCTTGAATTCAGGATCTACCTGCTCACATCTGTCATCCCAGCTACCTGGTAGGCTGAGACAGGACAAAAACTCAAAGCCATCTTGGGCGACTTAATGAGGCCATGTTTCAAGGTGATGCCACATTCCCGCAGTTCCACTTGGAAGGGAGAGGCAGGTGCTCTGTGGGTTCAAGGACAACCAGAGCTACACAGTGAGATCCCATCTTTAAAAGCAATAGCCACAAAAAGGGAGAGCGAGAACTCTGGGATTTGGTGGTAGTCCGATGTTCTGGTTTGCACAGTTCCGGGATAGGCTGGGCTGGGCCTGTGAATTTGAGTGCACAGTTTTAGATAGGTTTATTTTCTGTGTATGAGTGGAGACCAGCTGGCTTCAGAGCCTCCGCATTTGCAGTTGTGAGCCATCCCATGTGGGTGCTAGGAACCGAGCCAGGGCTGTCTGCAGGAACAGGGCTGTCTCCCCGTGCCATAGAGCACAGTTTGGGTGTTACAGGTCCTTGTGAGATTTGAGGCTGTGCTAGAGTCATAGGGGCAGGGCAGCCAGGCTCAGAAGACAGGTATGCCTCCGGGTCTCCTAAAACTATGTTGGGGGGGGTGGCTGGAGAGATGGCTCAGAGGTTAAGAGCATTGCCTGCTCTTCCAAAGGTCCTGAGTTCAATTCCCAGCAACCACATGGTGGCTTACAACCATCTGTAATGGGGTCTGGTGCCCTCTTCTGGCCTGCAGGCATACAGAGAGAATATTGTATACATAATAAATAAATA
>NW_004949112.1:2233048-2238065 GCF_000317375.1 Microtus ochrogaster
GGTCTGGCGCCCTCTTCTGGCCTGCAGGCATACAGAGAGAATATTGTATACATAATAAATAAATAAATTTTTTAAAAAAACTGTTGGGGTACAGTGAGGCCCCTCAAGATCCAGAATGTGAGCACTGGAGTTGGGTGGTGGTGGTCCAGGGAGGTGATCACTGACCCTCCGGCTTTCCCACAGGATGCTCTGCACACGTTCCCGCATTTGCAGGTGGAGCAGACTGGAGAAGGCTCCCCCGAGGAGGGGGCTGTGCGGCTGCGGCCTGCCGGGGAGCCCTATAACCGCAAGACACTCAGCAAACTCAAGAGAAATGTCGTGCGGGCCCAGGTAGGAGCTGACCCAGGAAGGGTAACCCTGGGCGGGGTGGCGCTGGGCTGAAGATCTGAGCGTCTGCTCGTCTGTCTGCAGGAGTTTAAGGTGGAGTTGGAGAAGTCGGGGTACTACACCCTCTATCACTCCCTGCACCACTACAAGTATCACACCTTCCTGCGCTGCCGAGACCAGGTGAGCCCCCAGCCCAACCCCAGCCCTCCTCCCTCGGTGGGTCCTGGGCCCACTCACCGGCATCCTGCCCCACCCTTCCCTAGCCGTTACGTCCTGCGTAGCTTCACCTCCGTCTCCCATAGACCCTGGCCATCGAGGGCGGCGCGGAGGACCTGGGCCAAGAGGAGGTAGTCCAGCAGTGTATGCGGAACCAGCCATGGCTAGAGCAGCTCTTCGACTCCTTCAGTGACCTGCTGGCCCAAGCACAGGCCCACAGCCGCTGCGGGTGACTGCACCCTGCCTGGCGAGGAGGGTTCCTCCTCCATGACCAAGAACTGGACAGAACTGTCCTCCAGAGCTGCCTGCCAGGAGGGAAGGGGTCATCCTCAGCCGGGCTGTATCCACACAGCCGTCCCCTCTATCCCTCTTACACCCTCCCCCATTCGTGTACAGAGAAATTATTTATATATATGTATAAATGTCTATTTAGTAACACTTGCCCTGGCCCAGCCCTCCCAACACAGCCATCGCTCCTGCCCCTCCACTGTGTACATAATGTATAGGAAAATTCTATGTATGGTTGAGGGAGGTGGGGCAACTTGAGAGAACTGGGGGCCCCCCTTCCCTCTCAAGCTTCCCCCTCCAAGCCAACATCTTGGCTAAAGGCTGCTCCCCAGGGGTGTGTGGTGTTGGGTGGGAGGGGCCGAACATCTTGTTAATTATTTTTAATCTTATTTATTGTACATACCTAGGGTGGGGGAGGGGTGGAGAGGGAGGTGAGAAGGCTCCCCTCGCCCTGCCCCTCCTGTTCCTTTTCTACAGCATCTGTCTCTCTGCCCCAGCCCTGCTCCTCTCTGCCCTGTCCCCTCCTCTCCCGGACCTCTTGCTCTTGGGCGCTGTACAGCTCCTCTTGTATACACTGTGTGCACAGAACCAGCCAAACGAGACCCAACAGCAACACTTTACCAGCTGGTTGGAGTGCTCTGTCTGCGGCGGTGCGGCGGGCCTGGGCATTGCGAGCAAGGGTTGCCAGACAGCCTAGGGTTAGTGTGTGTGTGGCCCTGAAATGTGATGATCTCATACAAACATGAATTTTGTTACGGTTTGTCAAAATCAAGGATGTGGGGTTTCTAGGGCGTTTTGGCTGCAGGATGCCCCATGGAAGGCTGTGGGCTGGAGGCCTCAGTTCTTACTGTGTGTATCTCCATGGACCTCTGTGGTTACACAAGTCATCTGCCCTTGCCGTGGTAGACACCCTGGAGAGCCTTGGGGCTGCAAAGGCAGCTCAGCAGTTAAGAACGTAGCTGCTCTTGCAGAGCCCATACTGGGTAGCATCTATAGAAGACAGTTGAGCTCCACTCTGCTGGTCTCTGGTAGCCCGAGCTCACCAAGTAACTGTGACTGACATTAAATTTCTAATCCTCCTGCTTCCACTCGACATGTGCCGCTCCACCTGGTCAAGTTCCACTTTTTAAATGCATCAGAATTTTAAATGAACTATGCAGGCTGATCTAGGAAGAGCAGGTGTCAGGAGCTGGGTAGCAATTTTTTATTACAGAATTGAGGGCCCCCTCCACAACCATCAGTTTCTGGGGATAAGTGACCTAGTAGAAGCACTTGGGACAGCCTAGGCTGGTGTGGAGCGTTGACTGGGAGAACAGGTGAATGTCAGGGTCCATGCTGTGGACACATTTGCTGTTAAAGTGTCCCCACAGCCCTCCAAGATCTTGCAGGGGTCAAGTTAAATCGACGCTGGGCATGCTGGCCCTCACATGTGGCCTCAGGAGGGAACTCAAGACCTGCCTGAAAAGGCAGGTAGAGCAGCTGCCTGAAATCTCCTAGTGAGGGGCTGGGCTTGGTTCAGTGGTAGAGTACTAACCTAGTGTGGAGAAGGGACTGAGTTCTCCCGGCTCTGCACTGGGGTGTAGGGGCGCACTAGAATGAGAATGTTAGCCCTAGAGATGGCTTTCTAGCGAGGGCTGGGAGTGGACCTTCAGTGCCCATGGGCTGTGGCTTGCTTGCCAATAGGCAATGGTTGCTCTAGGTTATGAATTGGCCCTGCAAACGGAAGCTGGAGATTCCCCAGGGTCAGAACTATTATCCCAGCTCTGAGTTCTACAACAGAAGTTTGACCTGAAGAGACTGCCCCGCCAGAGTAGGAGGACTGTTGCCTTTTGGTTAAAACCCAGCTAAGTTTGAGCCTCAGCTGTTTCTAGTTGAAGCAGGCCAATCAATATATGCACGTACATCCAAAAATAGGAGACAAGCCTGGTGTGTGGGGATCCTGAGGGAGGAAGGTAGAGTGAACACAACCCTAGCTTCAGTGGGGCCTTTTCTCAATAACACAAAACAAGATACTGCCAGAGCCTGGAAGGGGGCAGAAACCCCGCCACAGGCACAGACCCATGCCTAGAGAGGTGCCAGCAAGGCTGTGACAGCCTTTGACTCCTAGAAACTTCAGAAAGGCAGTGGCCTGGAGCCTTCCAAAAATGGCCTGACAGTTGTCATGCACATTCTTGTGCTGCTTCTGGGGCAAGCAATAACCTGTCACCCTTGCACCGTCCCGGTGTGCACCCTGGCCTTCCAAGAACCATGGTGTCCAGGCCAAGAGCTCCACCCTGATGCATGGTGGGAAAGAATTTTGAGGAATGTTTGCTGGGACTTGGAAACCTTGACCGAGAGGATGAGGAGGCTGCAGCCAGCTACAGGTTCTCAAAAGGCTTCCCTCCTTGGGCTGGAAGCGAACATGCTAAGGCGTGTTCTTATCCTTGCTCAGTCCCGGGGGGCCGGGAGGGGGCAGAAAGTTGAACACAGGCCAAGGCTCTGTGTAAGGGAAGGCTGGAAAGGGACACTGAGTCGGCTGTCTGATCTGGAATAGTCCCGGGACAGGACAGAAAAGCGGTGGGTCATGGATGTTCATACAGAACGGCCAGTAGGGACTGGACTGCTCTGGAAGGGCCAACTGTAGCCTGCATCTTCTCAGAGAAGAAGCATTAAGACAGGCAACTTGCACAGATTGCTGTTGTAGATTTGATTTGCCAGGGGCAAGGCAAGGTCACGGTGTACCTGGGATCAGAAGGCAGAACTGGCACGAGGTATGAGGGGTTCTAGAATTAGGCCCAGAAGTGTTTAAAGCCAACGTGTTTGATGATAGGTCTCCAGCACAAGGGACACAGTGCTAGGATGGAGTGTCAGACTGTTGTACTGGGTAAGTGTTGGTACTCAAAGGTACAGAGACAGGCATGCTGGTTCACACCTGTAACCCCAGCAGTTGGGGAACGGGGATAGGAGGATCAAGAGTTCAAGGCCAGCCCAGTAAAGCTAAATAAATAAATGTAAAAAAAAAAAAAAAAGCAGGGTGGTGGTGGCTTACGCTTTTAATCCCAGCACTTGGGAGGTAGAGGCAGGCGGATCTCTGGGAGTTCGAGGCCAGCCTGGTCTACAAGAGTTCCAGGATAGGCTCCGAAGTGACAGAGAAACCCTGTCTCGGGGGTAAAAATAAGTGTGGGATCAGATTGGGTTGGAGGTTTCTCTCTGGCACCTTCCAGGATGTCTCACTGTATGGCAGGATTGGCAGGTCCTGATTTGGATCTAAATATATAAAGGTGGTATTTCTTAGACCTGTGCCTTCCCCCAGCTAAAAGAACTTCCTTAGCATGGAGAGTGGAGATGGGAGCCACCTGTCTAGAACTTTCTAGACTAGCATTTCCAGTAGGACCTTCTGCAGCCACAGAGATCTTGTATATTTGCTTTGCTGGCTATGTTTCACATGAGTGAGTATTGAGCTCCTGAACTTGAGGAAATTAATTTTATCTATTTAATTTTCTCTGTGTAGCCTTGGCTGTCCTGGACTTGCTCTGTTGAATAGGCTGGCCTCGAACTCAGAGTCCCACTTACCTCTCAAGTGCTGGGATCAAAGGCGTGCACTACCACTGCCCAGCTGAGAAAATTAATTTTAATTTCAACAGCCATATGTAGGTTCTGGCTACCATATTAAGCAGATAATACTTTTTTCTCTTGAGACATGGTCTTGTCATAGAGTTTAAACTGGGCTTGAATTTGTGGTCTAATTCTCCTGCCCTAGCCTTTGAAGTGTTGGGAGTTACAGGCATGCACCACCCACACCAGCTTAAATTTTTAAGAGATGTTATTACATTTATTGTGTGTGTGTATGTTAGGGTTACTATTGCTGTAATAAACATCACGACCAAAAGCAAATTTATGAGGAAACAGTTTTGCACAAAAAAAACAACCCACTTCCACATCTTTGAAGGAAGTCAGGACAGGATCCTGGAGGCAGCGGATGCAGAGGCCATGGAGGAGTGCTGCTTACTGGCTTGTTCGTCATCGCTTCCTCAGCCTGCTGTCTAGTAAAACTGTGGACCAACATCCTAGGGTGGGCTTTCTTTCATCAGTCATTAAGAAATGTGCCACAGGCCGGGCGGTGGTGGCGCATGCCTTTAATCCCAGCACTCGGGAGGCAGAGGCAGGCGGATCTCTGTGAGTTCGAGACCAGCCTGGTCTACAAGAG